>NW_027675470.1:260000-287500 GCF_965601325.2 Salmo salar
CACACACACACGACAACACACACACACACACACCGACAACACACACACACACGACAACACACACACACACACACACCGACAACACACACACACACACACCACACACACACACACACACACACCGACAACACACACACACACCGACAACACACACACACACACACACCGACAACACACACACACACACACCGACAACACACACACACACACACCGACAACACACACACACACACACACCGACAACACACACACACACACACACGACAACACACACACACACACACACACCGACAACACACACACACACACAGACAACACACACACACACACACCGACAACACACACACACACACCGACAACACACACACACCGACAACACACACACACACACACACACCGACAACACACACACACACACACCGACAACACACACACACACACACACTGACAACACACACACACACACACCGACAACACACACACACACACACCGACAACTCACACACACACACACACACACACACACACACCGACAACACACACACACACCGACAACACACACACACACACACCGACAACACACACACACACAACACACACACACACACACCAACAACACACACACACCGACAACACACACACACACACCGACAACACACACACACACACACCGACAACACACACACACACACCGACAACAGACACACACACACACACCGACAACACACACACACAAACAACACACACACACACAACACACACACACACACACCGACAACACACACACACACACACACACCGACAACACACACACACACACACACACACACACACACACACACACACCGACAACACACACACACACACACCGACAACACACACACACACACACCGACACACACACACACACACACACACACACACACACACACCACACACACACCGACAACACACACACACACACCGACAACACACACACACACAAACACCACACACACACACAACATACACACACACACACCGACACACACACACACACACACACACCGACAACACACACACACACACACCGACAACACACACACACACACACCGACAACACACACACACACACACCGACAACACACACACACACACACCGACAACACACACACACACACACCGACAACACACACACACACACACACCGACAACACACACACACCGACAACACACACACACACACCGACAACACACACACACACCGACAACACACACACACACACACACCGACAACACACACACACACACACCGACAACACACAAACACACACACACCGACAACACACACACACACACACACTGACAACACACACACACACACACCGACAACACACACACACACCGACAACACATAAACACACACACACACAGACAACACACACACACACACCGACAACACACACACACACACCGACAACACACCGACAACACACACACACACACACCGACAACACACACACACACACACCGACAACACACACACACACACACTGACAACACACACACACACACACCGACAACACACACACACACCGACAACACACAAACACACACACACACAGACAACACACACACACACACCGACAACACACACACACACACCGACAACACACCGACAACACACACACACACACACCGACAACACACACACACACACCGACAACACACACACACACACACCGACAACACACACACACACACACCGACAACACACACACACACACACCGACAACACACACACACACACAACTCACACACACACACCGACAACACACACACACACACACACACCGACAACACACACACACACACACACACACACACACACAACACACACACACACACACCGACAACACACACACACACACATCGACAACACACACACGCAAACACCAGCAACACACACACACACACCGAAAACACACACACACACACACCCACAACACACACACACCGACAACACACACACACACACACCGACAACACACACACACACACACCGACACACAACACACACACACACCGACAACACACACACACACACACCGACACACACACACACACACACCGACAACACACACACACACACACACACACACCGACAACACACACACACACACACCGACAACACACACACCACCGACAACACACACACACACACACACACTCAGACAACACACACACCGACAACACACACACACACAACACACACACACACACCGACAACACACACACACACACACACCGACAACACACACACACACACACACACACACACACACACACACACACACACACACACACACACACACACACACACACACACACACACCGACCACACACACACACACACACACACACCGACAACACACACACACACAAACAACACACACACACACAACACACACACACACACACCGACAACACACACACACACACCGACAACACACACACACACACACCGACAACACACACACACACACACCGACAACACACACACACACACACCGACAACACACACACACACACACCGACAACACACACACACACACAACACACACACACACACCGACAACACACACACACACACACACACCGACACACACACACACACACACACACACACACACACACACACACACACACACACACACACACCGACAACACACACACACACACATCGACAACACACACACACACAAACACCAGCAACACACACACACACACCGAAAACACACACACACACACACCCACAACACACACACACCGACAACACACACACACACACACACCGACAACACACACACACACACACCGACAACACACACACACACACACACTGACAACACACACACACACCGACAACACACACACACACCGCCCACACACACACACACACACACACACACCGACAACACACACACACACACACACCGACAACACACACACACCGACAACACACACACACACACACACACTCAGACAACACACACACCGACAACACACACACACACAACACACACACACACCGACAACACACACACACACACACCGACAACACACACACACACACACTGACAACACACACACACACACCGACAACACACACACACACACACACCGACAACACACACACACATACACACCGACAACACACACACACACCGACAACACACACACACACACACACCACACACACACCGACAACACACACACACACCGACAACACACACACACACACACCGCCAACACACACACACACACCGCCAACACACACACACACACACCGACAACACATAAACACACACACACCGACAACACACACACACACACAGACAACACACACACACACACACCGACAACACACACACACACACACACACCGACAACACACACACACCGACAACACACACACACACACACACACCGACAACACACACACACACACACACCGACAACACACACACACACACACACTGACAACACACACACACACACACCGACAACACACACACACACACACCGACAACTCACACACACACACACACACACACACACACACACACCGACAACACACACACACACCGACAACACACACACACACACACCGACAACACACACACACACAACACACACACACACACACCAACAACAAACACACACCGACAACACACACACACACACCGACAACACACACACACACACACCGACAACACACACACACACACACCGACAACAGACACACACACACACCGACAACACACACACACACAAACACCACACACACACACAACATACACACACACACACCGACAACACACACACACACACACACACCGACAACACACACACACACACACCGACAACACACACACACACACACCGACAACACACACACACACACACCGACAACACACACACACACACACCGACAACACACACACACACACACCGACAACACACACACACACACACACCGACAACACACACACACCGACAACACACACACACACACCGACAACACACACACACACCGACAACACACACACACACACACACCGACAACACACACACACACACACCGACAACACATAACACACACACACCGACAACACACACACACACACACACTGACAACACACACACACACACACCGACAACACACACACACACCGACAACACATAAACACATACACACACAGACAACACACACACACACACCGACAACACACACACACACACCGACAACACACCGACAACACACACACACACACACCGACAACACACACACACACACACCGACAACACACACACACACACCGCCAACACACACACACACACACCGACAACACACACACACACACACCGACAACACACACACACACACACACACCGACAACACACACACACACACCGACAACACACACACACACACACACCGACAACACACACACACACACCGACAACACACACACACACACAACACACACACACACACCGACACACACACACACACACACACACCGACAACACACACACACACACACACACACACACACACACACACACACACACACACACACCGACAACACACACACACACACATCGACAACACACACACACACACAAACACCAGCAACACACACACACACACCGACAACACACACACACACACACCGACAACACACACACACCGACAACACACACACACACACACTCAGACAACACACACACCGACAACACACACACACACAACACACACACACACCGACAACACACACACACACACACCGACAACACACACACACACACACTGACAACACACACACACACACCGACAACACACACACACACACACCGACAACACACACACACATACACACCGACAACACACACACACACCGACACACACACACACACACACACACACACACACACACACCGACAACACACACACACACCGACAACACACACACACACACACCGACAACACACACACACACACCGACAACACACACACACACACACCGACAACACATAAACACACACACACCGACAACACACACACACACACAGACAACACACACACACACACACCGACAACACACACACACACACACCGACAACACACACACACCGACAACACACACACACACACACACACCAACAACACACACACACATACACCGACAAAAAACACACACACACACACACACTGACAACACACACACACACACACCGACAACACACACACACACACACCGACAACACACACACACACACACACACACACACACACACACCGACAACACACACACACACCGACAACACACACACACACACACACCGACAACACACACACACACACACCGAAAACACACACACACACACACCGACAACACACACACACACACACACCGACAACACACACACACACACACACTGACAACACACACACACACACACACACCGACAACACACACACACACACAGACAACACACACACACACACACCGACAACACACACACACACACCGACAACACACACACACCGACACACACACACACACACACACACACCGACAACACACACACACACACACCGACAACACACACACACACACACACTGACAACACACACACACACACACCGACAACACACACACACACACACCGACAACTCACACACACACACACACACACACACACACACACCGACAACACACACACACACCGACAACACACACACACACACACCGACAACACACACACACACAACACACACACACACACACCAACAACACACACACACCGACAACACACACACACACACCGACAACACACACACACACACACCGACAACACACACACACACACCGACAACAGACACACACACACACACCGACAACACACACACACAAACAACACACACACACACAACACACACACACACACACCGACAACACACACACACACACACACACCGACAACACACACACACACACACACACACACACACACACACACACACACCGACAACACACACACACACACATCGACAACACACACACACACACACACACACACACACACACACACACACACACACACACACACACACACACACACACACACACACACACCGACAACACACACACACACACCGACAACACACACACACACAAACACCACACACACACACAACATACACACACACACACCGACAACACACACACACACACACACACCGACAACACACACACACACACACCGACAACACACACACACACACACCGACAACACACACACACACACACCGACAACACACACACACACACACCGACAACACACACACACACACACCGACAACACACACACACACACACACCGACAACACACACACACCGACAACACACACACACACCCGACAACACACACACACACCGACAACACACACACACACACACACCGACAACACACACACACACACACCGACAACACATAAACACACACACACCGACAACACACACACACACACACACTGACAACACACACACACACACACCGACAACACACACACACACCGACAACACATAAACACACACACACACAGACAACACACACACACACACCGACAACACACACACACACACCGACAACACACCGACAACACACACACACACACACCGACAACACACACACACACACACCGACAACACACACACACACACACACTGACAACACACACACACACACACCGACAACACACACACACACCGACAACACATAAACACACACACACACAGACAACACACACACACACACCGACAACACACACACACACACCGACAACACACCGACAACACACACACACACACACACCAACAACACACACACACACACCGACAACACACACACACACACACCGACAACACACACACACACACACCGACAACACACACACACACACACCGACAACACACACACACACACAACTCACACACACACACCGACAACACACACACACACACACACACCGACAACACACACACACACACACACACACACACACACACACACACACACACACCGACAACACACACACACACACATCGACAACACACACACGCAAACACCAGCAACACACACACACACACCGAAAACACACACACACACACACCCACAACACAAACACACCGACAACACACACACACACACACCGACAACAGACACACACACACACCGACAACACACACACACACACACTGACAACACACACACACACACACCGACAACACACACACACACACACCGACAACACACACACACACCACACACACACCGACAAAACACACACACACACACACCGACAACACACACACACCGACAACACACACACACACACACACACTCAGACAACACACACACCGACAACACACACACACACACACCGACAACACACACACACACACACCGACACACACACACACACACACCGACAACACACACACACACACACCGGCAACACACACACACACCGACAACACACACACACACACACACCGACAACACACACACACACACACACACACACACACACACACACACACACACACACACACACACACACACACACAACACACACACACACACACACCGACAACACACACACACACAAACAACACACACACGCACAACACACACACACACACACCGACAACACACACACACACACACCGACAACACACACACACACACACCGACAACACACACACACACACAACTCACACACACACACCGACAACACACACACACACACACACCGACAACACACACACACACACACACACACACACACACACACACCGACAACACACACACACACACATCGACAACACACACACGCAAACACCAGCAACACACACACACACACCGAAAACACACACACACACACACACCCACAACACAAACACACCGACAACACACACACACACACACCGACAACACACACACACACCGACCGACACACACACACACACACACTGACAACACACACACACACACACCGACAACACACACACACACACACCGACAACACACACACACACACACACAAACACCGACAACACACACACACACACACACCGACAACACACACACACCGACAACACACACACACACACACACACACTCAGACAACACACACACCGACAACACACACACACACACACACACACACACACCGACAACACACACACACACACACCGACAACACACACACACACACACTGACAACACACACACACACACCGACAACACACCGACAACACACACACACACACACCGACAACACACACACACCACCGACACACACACACACACACACACCGACAACACACACACACACACACACACCGACACACACACACACACACACCGACACACACACACACACCGACAACACACACACACACACACTCAGACAACACACACACACGCAAACAACACACACACACACAACACACACACACACACACCGACAACACACACACACACACCGACAACACACACACACACACACCGACAACACACACACACACACACCGACACACACACACACACACACCGACAACACACACACAACACACACACACACACACCAACAACACACACACACCGACAACACACACACACACACCGACAACACACACACACACACACCGACAACACACACACACACACCGACAACAGACACACACACACACACCGACAACACACACACACAAACAACACACACACACACAACACACACACACACACACCGACAACACACACACACACACACACACACGACAACACACACACACACACACCGACAACACACACACACACACACGGCAACACACACACACACACACACCGACAACACACACACACACACACCGACAACACACACACACACACCGACAACACACACACACACACACACCACACACACACCACAACACACACACACACACACACCGACACACACACACACACACACACACACACCGACAACACACACACACACACATCGACAACACACACACACACACAACACCAGCAACACACACACACACACAGACAACACACACACACACACCGCACACACACACCACACACCGACAACACACACACACACACACCGACAACACACACACACACACCGACAACACACACACACACACACACTGACAACACACACACACACACACCGACAACACACACACACACACACACCGACAACACACACACACACACACACACCGACAACACACACACACACACACACCGACACACACACACACACACACACACACACACACACACACACACCGACAACACACACACACACACACCGACAACACACACACACACAACACCAGCAACACACACACACACACCGACAACACACACACACACACACCGACAACACACACACACACAACACACACACACACACACACCGACAACACACACACACACACACCGACAACACACACACACACACACACCGACAACACACACACACCGACAACACACACACACACACCGACAACACACACACACACCGACAACACACACACACACACACACCGACAACACACACACACACACACCGACAACACATAAACACACACACCGACAACACACACACACACACACACTGACAACACACACACACACACACCGACAACACACACACACACCGACAACACATAAACACATACACACACAGACAACACACACACACACACCGACAACACACACACACACACCGACAACACACCGACAACACACACACACACACCGACAACACACACACACACACACCGACAACACACACACACACACCGCCAACACACACACACACACACCGACAACACACACACACACACACCGACAACACACACACACACACACGACACCGACAACACACACACACACACCGACAACACACACACACACACACACCGACAACACACACACACACACCGACACACACACACACACACACACACACACACACACCGACACACACACACACACACACACCGACAACACACACACACACACACACCGCCACACACACACACACACACCGCCAACACACACACACACACACCGACAACACACACACACACACAAACACCGAGCAACACACACACACACACCGACAACACACACACACACACACCGACAACACACACACACCGACAACACACACACACACACACTCAGACAACACACACACCGACAACACACACACACACAACACACACACACACCGACAACACACACACACACACACCGACAACACACACACACACACACTGACAACACACACACACACACCGACAACACACACACACACACACCGACAACACACACACACATACACACCGACAACACACACACACACCGACAACACACACACACACACACACACACACACACACACCGACAACACACACACACACCGACACACACACACACACACACACCGACAACACACACACACACACCGACAACACACACACACACACACCGACAACACATAAACACACACACACCGACAACACACACACACACACAGACAACACACACACACACACACCGACAACACACACACACACACACCGACAACACACACACACCGACAACACACACACACACACACACACCAACAACACACACACACATACACCGACAAAAAACACACACACACACACACACTGACAACACACACACACACACACCGACAACACACACACACACACACCGACACACACACACACACACACACACACACACACACACACACACCGACAACACACACACACACCGACAACACACACACACACACACACCGACAACACACACACACACACACCGAAAACACACACACACACACACCGACAACACACACACACACACACACCGACAACACACACACACACACACACTGACAACACACACACACACACACACACCGACAACACACACACACACACAGACAACACACACACACACACACCGACAACACACACACACACACCGACAACACACACACACCGACAACACACACACACACACACACACCGACAACACACACACACACACACCGACAACACACACACACACACACACTGACAACACACACACACACACACCGACAACACACACACACACACACCGACAACTCACACACACACACACACACACACACACACACCGACAACACACACACACACCGACAACACACACACACACACACCGACAACACACACACACACAACACACACACACACACACCAACAACACACACACACCGACAACACACACACACACACCGACAACACACACACACACACACCGACAACACACACACACACACCGACAACAGACACACACACACACACCGACAACACACACACACAAACAACACACACACACACAACACACACACACACACACCGACAACACACACACACACACACACACCGACAACACACACACACACACACACACACACACACACACACACACACCGACAACACACACACACACACATCGACAACACACACACACACACACACACACACACACACACACACACACACACACACACACACACACACACACACACACACACACACACCGACAACACACACACACACACCGACAACACACACACACACAAACACCACACACACACACAACATACACACACACACACCGACAACACACACACACACACACACACCGACAACACACACACACACACACCGACAACACACACACACACACACCGACAACACACACACACACACACCGACAACACACACACACACACACCGACAACACACACACACACACACCGACAACACACACACACACACACACCGACAACACACACACACCGACAACACACACACACACACCGACAACACACACACACACCGACAACACACACACACACACACACCGACAACACACACACACACACACCGACAACACATAAACACACACACACCGACAACACACACACACACACACACTGACAACACACACACACACACACCGACAACACACACACACACCGACAACACATAAACACACACACACACAGACAACACACACACACACACCGACAACACACACACACACACCGACAACACACCGACAACACACACACACACACACCGACAACACACACACACACACACCGACAACACACACACACACACACTGACAACACACACACACACACACCGACAACACACACACACACCGACAACACATAAACACACACACACACAGACAACACACACACACACACCGACAACACACACACACACACCGACAACACACCGACAACACACACACACACACACCAACAACACACACACACACACCGACAACACACACACACACACACCGACAACACACACACACACACACCGACAACACACACACACACACACCGACAACACACACACACACACAACTCACACACACACACCGACAACACACACACACACACACACACCGACACACACACACACACACACACACACACACACACACACACACACACACACACACACCGACAACACACACACACACACATCGACAACACACACACGCAAACACCAGCAACACACACACACACACCGAAAACACACACACACACACACCCACAACACAAACACACCGACAACACACACACACACACACCGACAACAGACACACACACACACCGACAACACACACACACACACTGACAACACACACACACACACACCGACAACACACACACACACACACCGACAACACACACACACACACACACACACACCGACAAAACACACACACACACACACCGACAACACACACACACCGACAACACACACACACACACACACACTCAGACAACACACACACCGACAACACACACACACACAACACACACACACACACCGACAACACACACACACACACACCGACAACACACACACACACACACACACACACACACACACACACACACACACACACACACACACACACACACACACACACACACACCGACCACACACACACACACACACACCGACAACACACACACACACAAACAACACACACACACACACACAACACACACACACACACACCGACAACACACACACACACACCGACAACACACACACACACACACACACCGACAACACACACACACACACACCGACAACACACACACACACACACCGACAACACACACACACACACACCGACAACACACACACACACACAACACACACACACACACCGACAACACACACACACACACACACACCGACAACACACACACACACACACACACACACACACACACACACACACACACACACACACACACACGACAACACACACACACACACATCGACAACACACACACACACAAACACCAGCAACACACACACACACACCGAAAACACACACACACACACACCCACAACACACACACACCGACAACACACACACACACACACACCGACAACACACACACACACACACCGACAACACACACACACACACACACTGACAACACACACACACACACACCGACAACACACACACACACACACACCGACACACACACACACACACACACACACCGACAACACACACACACACACACACCGACAACACACACACACCGACAACACACACACACACACACACACTCAGACAACACACACACCGACAACACACACACACACAACACACACACACACCGACAACACACACACACACACACCGACAACACACACACACACACACCGACAACACACACACACACACCGACAACACACACACACACACACACCGACAACACACACACACATACACACCGACAACACACACACACACCGACAACACACACACACACACCGACACACACACACACACACCGACAACACACACACACACCGACAACACACACACACACACACCGCCAACACACACACACACACCGACAACACACACACACACACACCGACAACACACAACACACACACACCGACAACACACACACACACACAGACAACACACACACACACACACCGACAACACACACACACACACACACACCGACAACACACACACACCGACAACACACACACACACACACACACCGACAACACACACACACACACACACCGACAACACACACACACACACACCGACAACACACACACACACACACCGACAACACACACACACACACACCGACAACTCACACACACACACACACACACACACACACACACCGACAACACACACACACACCGACAACACACACACACACACACCGACAACACACACACACACACACACACACACACACACCACAACACACACACACCGACAACACACACACACACACCGACAACACACACACACACACACCGACAACACACACACACACACACCGACAACAGACACACACACACACCGACAACACACACACACACAAACACCACACACACACACAACATACACACACACACACCGACAACACACACACACACACACACACCGACAACACACACACACACACACCGACAACACACACACACACACACCGACAACACACACACACACACACCGACAACACACACACACACACACCGACAACACACACACACACACACCGACAACACACACACACACACACACCGACAACACACACACACCGACAACACACACACACACACCGACAACACACACACACACCGACAACACACACACACACACACACCGACAACACACACACACACACACCGACAACACAAACACACACACACCGACAACACACACACACACACACACTGACAACACACACACACACACACCGACAACACACACACACACCGACAACACACACACACAACACACACAGACAACACACACACACACACCGACAACACACACACACACACCGACAACACACCGACAACACACACACACACACACCGACAACACACACACACACACACCGACAACACACACACACACACCGACAACACACACACACACACACCGACAACACACACACACACACACCGACAACACACACACACACACACACACACACCGACAACACACACACACACACCGACACACACACACACACACACACCGACAACACACACACACACACCGACAACACACACACACACACAACACACACACACACACCGACAACACACACACACACACACACACGACAACACACACACACACACACACCACACACACACACACACACACACACACACACACACACCGACAACACACACACACACACATCGACAACACACACACACACACAAACACCAGCAACACACACACACACACCGACAACACACACACACACACACCGACAACACACACACACCGACAACACACACACACACACACACAGACAACACACACACCGACAACACACACACACACAACACACACACACACCGACAACACACACACACACACACCGACAACACACACACACACACACTGACAACACACACACACACACCGACAACACACACACACACACACCGACAACACACACACACATACACACCGACAACACACACACACACCGACAACACACACACACACACACACACACACACACACACCGACAACACACACACACACCGACAACACACACACACACACACCGACAACACACACACACACACCGACAACACACACACACACACACCGACAACACAACACACACACACACCGACAACACACACACACACACGACAACACACACACACACACACACACCGACAACACACACACACACACACCGACAACACACACACACCGACAACACACACACACACACACACACCGACAACACACACACACACACACCGACACACACACACACACACACACCGACAACACACACACACACACACCGACAACACACACACACACACACCGACAACACACACACACACACACCACACACACACACACACCGACAACACACACACACACACGACAACACACACACACACCACACACCGACAACACACACACACACACACCGACAACACACACACACACACACCGACAACACACACACACACACACACCGACAACACACACACACACACACACACACACACACACACACACACACACCGACAACACACACACACACACACGACACACACACACACACACACACCGACAACACACACACACACACACACACACACACACACCGACAACACACACACACACACACACACCGACAACACACACACACACACACCGACAACACACACACACACACACACGACAACACACACACACACACACCGACAACACACACACACACACACCGACAACACACACACACACACACACACACACACACCGACAACACACACACACACGACAACACACACACACACACACCACACACACACACACACACACACACACACACACACACACACACACACACCGACAACACACACACACACACACGACAACACACACACACACACACACGACAACACACACACACACACCGACAACACACACACACACACACACCGACAACACACACACACCGACAACACACACACACACAACACACACACACACACACCGACAACACACACACACACACACACACCGACAACACACACACACACACACCGACAACACACACACACACACACCGACAACACACACACACACACACGACAACACACACACACCGACAACACACACACACACACACACACACACACACACACACACACCGACAACACACACACACACACACACACACACACACCGACAACACACACACACACACCGACAACGACACACACACAAACACCACACACACACACAACATACACACACACACACCGACAACACCACACACACACACACACACCGACAACACACACACACACACACCGACAACACACACACACACACACCGACAACACACACACACACACACCGACAACACACACACACACACACCGACAACACACACACACACACACCGACAACACACACACACACACACACCGACAACACACACACACCGACAACACACACACACACACCGACAACACACACACACACCGACAACACACACACACACACACACCGACAACACACACACACACACACCGACAACACATAAACACACACACACCGACAACACACACACACACACACACTGACAACACACACACACACACACCGACAACACACACACACACCGACAACACACACACACACACACACACACACACACAACACACACACACACCGACAACACACACACACACACACCGACAACACACACGACACACCGACACACACACACACACCGACACACACACACACACACACACCGACAACACACACACACACACACACTGACAACACACACACACACACACCGACAACACACACACACACCGACAACACACACACACCGACAACACACACACACACACACACACACACACACACCGACAACACACACACACACACACCGACAACACACCGACACACACACACCGACACACACACACCAACAACACACACACACACACCGACAACACACACACACACACACCGACAACACACACACACACACACCGACAACACACACACACACACACCGACAACACACACACACACACAACTCACACACACACACCGACAACACACACACACACACACACACCGACAACACACACACACACACACACACACACACACACACACACACACACACCGACAACACACACACACACACACACCGACAACACACACACGCACACACACACACCGACAACACACACACACACCGACAACACACACACACACACACCGACAACACACACACACACACACCGACAACACACACACACACCGACACCAGACAACACACACACACCGACAACACACACACACACACACACCGACAACACACACACACACACACACTGACAACACACACACACACCGACAACACACACACACACCGACACACACACACACACCGACAACACACACACACAACACACACACACACACCGACAACACACACACACACACCGACAACACACACACACCGACAACACACACACACACACACCGACAACACACACACACACACCCGACAACACACACACACACACACACTGACAACACACACACACCGACACACACCGACACACACACACACACACCGACAACACACACACACACACACACACCGACAACACACACACACACACCGACCGACACACCACACACACACCGACAACACACCGACACACACACACGACACACACACACCACACACACACACACACACACACCGACAACACACCACACACACACACCGACAACACACACACACACACACCGACAACACACACACACACACACCGACAACACACACACACACACCGACTCACACACACACACACGACACCGACACACACACACACACACACCGACAACACACACACACACACACGCACACACACACACACACACCGACAACACACACACACACACACCGACAACACACACACACACACACCACACACACACACACACACACCGACAACACACACACACACGACACCACACACACACACACCGACAACACACACACACACACACCGACAACACACACACACACACACCGACAACACACACACACACACGACAACAACACACACACACACACCGACAACACACACACACACACACCGACAACACACACACACACACACACACACACCGACACACACACACACACACACACCGACAACACACACACACACCGACAACACACACACACACACACCACAGACAACACACACACCGACAACACACACACACACAACACACCACACACACACCGACAACACACACACACACACACCGACAACACACACACACACACAGACAACACACACACACACACCGACAACACACACACACACACACCGACAACACACACACACACCGACAACACACACACACACACACACACCAACAACACACACACACACACACACACACACACACACACACACACACACACACACACACACACACACACACACCGACAACACACACACACACACACCGACAACACACACACACACACACAACACACACACACACACACGACACACACACACACCGACAACACACACACACACACCGACAACACACACACACACACACCGACAACACACACACACACACACCGACAACACACACACACACACACCGACAACACACACACACACACCGACAACACACACACACCGACAACACACACACACACACACCGACAACACACACACACACACACCGACAACACACACACACACACCGACAACAACACACACACACACACCGACAACACACACACACAAACACACAACACACACACGAACACACACACACACACACACACACCGACACACACACACACACACACACACACACGACAACACACACACACACACACCGACAACACACACACACACACACGACAACACACCACACACACACACGACAACACACACACACACACACCGACAACACACACACACACCGACAACACACACACACACACACACACACACACACACACCACAACCACACACACACACACACACACACACACACACACACACACACACACACACACACACCGACAACACACACACACACACACGACAACACACACACACACACCACCACAACACACACACACACACACCGACAACACACACACACACACCCACAACACACACACACCGACAACACACACACACACACACCGACAACACACACACACACACACACCGACAACACACACACACACACACACACAACACACACACACACACACACCGACAACACACACACACACACACCGACAACACACACACACACACCGACAACACACACACACCGACAACACACACACACACACCGACAACACACACACACACCGACAACACACACACACACACACACACGACACCGACAACACACACACACACCGACAACACACACACACACACACACCACACACACACCGACAACACACACACACACACCGACACACACCGACACACACACACACACACCGACAACACACACACACACACACCGACAACACACACACACACACACCGACAACACACACACACACACACCGACAACACACACACACACACACCGACAACACACACACACACACCGACAACACACACGCACACACAACACACACACACACACACCGACAACACACACACACACGCACACACACACACACACACACACACACACCCGACAACACACACACACACACGCACACACACACACACACACACACACACACCGACAACACACACACACACACACCGACAACACATAAACACACACACACCGACAACACACACACACACACACACAGACAACACACACACACACACACCGACAACACACACACACACCGACAACACATAAACACACACACACACAGACAACACACACACACACACCGACAACACACACACACACACCGACAACACACACGACACACACACACACACACACACCGACAACACACACACACACACACCGACAACACACACACACACACGACAACACAACACACACACACACGACAACACACACACACAAACACACCGACAACACACACACACACACACCGACAACACACACACACCGACACACACACACACACACACACACACCGACAACACACGACACACACACACACACACACCGACAACACACACGACACACACACCGACAACACACACACACCGACAACACACACACACACACACCGACAACGCACACACACACAACACACACACACACCGACAACACACACACACACACACCGACAACACACACACACACACACACACCGACAACACACACACACACACACCGACAACACACACACACACACACCGACAACACACACACACACACACACCGACAACACACACACACACCGACAACACACACACACACACACACACACACACACACACACACACACACACACACACCGACAACACACACACACACACATCGACAACACACACACGCAAACACCAGCAACACACACACACACACCGAAAACACACACACGACACACACACACCCACAACACAGACACACCGACAACACACACACACACACACCGACAACAGACACACACACACACCGACAACACACACACACACACTGACAACACACACACACACACACCGACAACACACACACACACACACCGACAACACACACACACACACACACACACCGACAACACACACACACACACACACACACCGACAACACACACACACACCGACAACACACACACACACACACGACAGACAACACACACACCGACAACACACACACACACACACACACACACACACACACACACACCGACAACACACACACACACACACCGACAACACACACACACACGACACACACACACACACACACACACACACACACACACACACACCGACAACACACACACACACGACCGACACACACACACACACACACACACCGACAACACACACACACACACACCGACACACACACACACAACACACACACACACACACCGACAACACACACACACACACCGACAACGACAACACACACACACACCGACACCGACACACACACACACACCGACAACACACACACACACACACCGACAACACACACACACACACACCGACAACACACACACACACACAACGACAACACACACACACCGACAACACACACACACACACACACACCGACAACACACACACACACACACACACACACACACACACACACACACACACACACACACACCGACAACACACACACACACACATCGACAACACACACACACACAACACCAGCAACACACACACACACACCGAAAACACACACACACACACACCCACAACACACACACACCGACAACACACACACACACACCACACCGACAACACACACACACACACACCGACAACACACACACACACACACACTGACAACACACACACACACACCGACAACACACACACACACACACACCGACACACACACACCACACACACACACACACACACCGACAACACACACACACACACACACCGACAACACACACACACCGACAACACACACACACACACACACACTCAGACAACACACACACCGACAACACACACACACACAACACACACACACACCGACAACACACACACACACACACCGACAACACACACACACACACACTGACAACACACACACACACACCGACAACACACACACACACACACACCGACAACACACACACACATACACACCGACAACACACACACACCACCGACAACACACACACACACACACACACACACACACACACCGACAACACACACACACACACCGACAACACACACACACACACACCGACACACACACACACACACCACACACACGCACACCGACAACACAACACACACACACCGACAACACACAAACACACACACACCGACAACACACACACACACACACCGACAACACACACACACACACACCGACAACACACACACACACACACACACCGACAACACACACACACCGACACACACACACACACACACACACACCGACAACACACACACACACACACACACGACACGACAACACACACACACACACACCGACAACACACACACACACACACCGACAACACACACACACACACACCGACAACTCACACACACACACACACACACACACACACACACACACCGACAACACACACACACACCACAACACGACAACACACACACACACGACAACACACACACACACACCACAACACACACACACACACACCACACACACACACACAACACACACACACACCGACAACACACACACACACACACCGACAACACACACACACACACACCGACAACACACACACACACACACCGACAACACACACACACACACACCGACAACACACACACACACACACCGACAACACACACACACACACACACACACACACACACACACACACCGACACACACACACACACACACACACGACAACACACACACACACACACCGACAACACACACACACACACACACCGACAACACACACACACACACACCGACAACACATAACACACACACACACCGACAACACACACACACACACACACTGACAACACACACACACACACACCGACAACACACACACACACCGACAACACATAAACACATACACACACAGACAACACACACACACACACCGACAACACACACACACACACCGACAACACACCGACAACACACACACACACACACCGACAACACACACACACACACACCGACAACACACACACACACACCGCCAACACACACACACACACACCGACAACACACACACACACACACCGACAACACACACACACACACACACACACACCGACAACACACACACACACACCGACAACACACACACACACACACACCGACAACACACACA
The DNA here is from genome assembly GCF_965601325.2 of Salmo salar. Lineage (NCBI taxonomy): Eukaryota > Metazoa > Chordata > Actinopteri > Salmoniformes > Salmonidae > Salmo > Salmo salar. The sequence continues at coordinate 283,827 of NW_027675470.1, forward strand.
CACACACCGACAACACACACACACACACAACACACACACACACACCGACAACACACACACACACACACACACCGACAACACACACACACACACACACACCACACACACACACACACACACACACACACACACACCGACAACACACACACACACACATCGACAACACACACACACACACAAACACCAGCAACACACACACACACACACCGACAACACACACACACACACACCGACAACACACACACACCGACAACACACACACACACACACTCAGACAACACACACACCGACAACACACACACACACAACACACACACACACCGACAACACACACACACACACACCGACAACACACACACACACACACTGACAACACACACACACACACCGACAACACACACACACACACACCGACAACACACACACACATACACACCGACAACACACACACACACCGACAACACACACACACACACACACACACACACACACACCGACAACACACACACACACCGACAACACACACACACACACACCGACAACACACACACACACACCGACAACACACACACACACACACCGACAACACATAAACACACACACACCGACAACACACACACACACACAGACAACACACACACACACACACCGACAACACACACACACACACACCGACAACACACACACACCGACAACACACACACACACACACACACCAACAACACACACACACATACACCGACAAAAAACACACACACACACACACACTGACAACACACACACACACACACCGACAACACACACACACACACACCGACAACACACACACACACACACACACACACACACACACCGACAACACACACACACACCGACAACACACACACACACACACACCGACAACACACACACACACACACCGAAAACACACACACACACACACCGACAACACACACACACACACACACCGACAACACACACACACACACACACTGACAACACACACACACACACACACACCGACAACACACACACACACACAGACAACACACACACACACACACCGACAACACACACACACACACCGACAACACACACACACCGACAACACACACACACACACACACACCGACAACACACACACACACACACCGACAACACACACACACACACACACTGACAACACACACACACACACACCGACAACACACACACACACACACCGACAACTCACACACACACACACACACACACACACCGACAACACACACACACACCGACAACACACACACACACACACCGACAACACACACACACACAACACACACACACACACACCAACAACACACACACACCGACAACACACACACACACACCGACAACACACACACACACACACCGACAACACACACACACACACCGACAACAGACACACACACACACACCGACAACACACACACACAAACAACACACACACACACAACACACACACACACACACCGACAACACACACACACACACACACACCGACACACACACACACACACCCACACACACACACACACACACCGACAACACACACACACACACATCGACAACACACACACACACACACACACACACACACACACACACACACACACACACACACACACACACACACACACACACACACACACACACCGACAACACACACACACACACCGACAACACACACACACACAAACACCACACACACACACAACATACACACACACACACCGACAACACACACACACACACACACACCGACAACACACACACACACACACCGACAACACACACACACACACACCGACAACACACACACACACACACCGACAACACACACACACACACACCGACAACACACACACACACACACCGACAACACACACACACACACACACCGACAACACACACACACCGACAACACACACACACACACCGACAACACACACACACACCGACAACACACACACACACACACCGACAACACACACACACACACACCGACAACACATAAACACACACACACCGACAACACACACACACACACACACTGACAACACACACACACACACACCGACAACACACACACACACCGACAACACATAAACACACACACACACAGACAACACACACACACACACCGACAACACACACACACACACCGACAACACACCGACAACACACACACACACACACCGACAACACACACACACACACACCGACAACACACACACACACACACACTGACAACACACACACACACACACCGACAACACACACACACACCGACAACACATAAACACACACACACACAGACAACACACACACACACACCGACAACACACACACACACACCGACAACACACCGACAACACACACACACACACACACCAACAACACACACACACACACCGACAACACACACACACACACACCGACAACACACACACACACACACCGACAACACACACACACACACACCGACAACACACACACACACACAACTCACACACACACACCGACAACACACACACACACACACACACCGACAACACACACACACACACACACACACACACACACACACACACACACACCGACAACACACACACACACACATCGACAACACACACACGCAAACACCAGCAACACACACACACACACCGAAAACACACACACACACACACCCACAACACAAACACACCGACAACACACACACACACCGACAACAGACACACACACACACCGACAACACACACACACACACTGACAACACACACACACACACACACTGACAACACACACACACACCGACAACACACACACACACCGACAACACATAAACACACACACACACAGACAACACACACACACACACCGACAACACACACACACACACCGACAACACACCGACAACACACACACACACACACCGACAACACACACACACACACACCGACAACACACACACACACACACACTGACAACACACACACACACACACCGACAACACACACACACACCGACAACACATAAACACACACACACACAGACAACACACACACACACACCGACAACACACACACACACACCGACAACACACCGACAACACACACACACACACACACCAACAACACACACACACACACCGACAACACACACACACACACACCGACAACACACACACACACACACCGACAACACACACACACACACACCGACAACACACACACACACACAACTCACACACACACACCGACAACACACACACACACACACACACCGACAACACACACACACACACACACACACACACACACACACACCGACAACACACACACACACACATCGACAACACACACACGCAAACACCAGCAACACACACACACACACCGAAAACACACACACACACACACCCACAACACAAACACACCGACAACACACACACACACACACCGACAACAGACACACACACACACCGACAACACACACACACACACTGACAACACACACACACACACACCGACAACACACACACACACACACCGACAACACACACACACACACACACACACACCGACAAAACACACACACACACACACCGACAACACACACACACCGACAACACACACACACACACCACA
>NW_027675470.1:290000-322500 GCF_965601325.2 Salmo salar
ACACACACCGACAACACACACACACACACACCGACAACACACACACACACACACCGACAACACACACACACACACACACTGACAACACACACACACACACACCGACAACACACACACACACCGACAACACATAAACACACACACACACAGACAACACACACACACACACCGACAACACACACACACACACCGACAACACACCGACAACACACACACACACACACACCAACAACACACACACACACACCGACAACACACACACACACACACCGACAACACACACACACACACACCGACAACACACACACACACACACCGACAACACACACACACACACAACTCACACACACACACCGACAACACACACACACACACACACACCGACAACACACACACACACACACACACACACACACACCGACAACACACACACACACACATCGACAACACACACACGCAAACACCAGCAACACACACACACACACCGAAAACACACACACACACACACCCACAACACAAACACACCGACAACACACACACACACACACCGACAACAGACACACACACACACCGACAACACACACACACACACTGACAACACACACACACACACACCGACAACACACACACACACACACCGACAACACACACACACACACACACACACACCGACAAAACACACACACACACACACCGACAACACACACACACCGACAACACACACACACACACACACACTCAGACAACACACACACCGACAACACACACACACACAACACACACACACACACCGACAACACACACACACACACACCGACAACACACACACACACACACACTGACAACACACACACACACACCGACAACACACCGACAACACACACACACACACACCGACAACACACACACACCGACAACACACACACACACACACACACCGACACACACACACACACACACACACACACACACACACACACACACACACACACACACACACACACACCGACAACACACACACACACACACACCGACAACACACACACACACAAACAACACACACACACACAACACACACACACACACACCGACAACACACACACACACACCGACAACACACACACACACACACCGACAACACACACACACACACACCGACAACACACACACACACACACCGACAACACACACACACACAACACACACACACACACACCAACAACACACACACACCGACAACACACACACACACACCGACAACACACACACACACACACCGACAACACACACACACACACCGACAACAGACACACACACACACACACCGACAACACACACACACAAACAACACACACACACACAACACACACACACACACACCGACAACACACACACACACACACACACACCGACAACACACACACACACACACCGACAACACACACACACACACACCGACAACACACACACACACACACACCGACAACACACACACACACACACCGACAACACACACACACACACCGACAACACACACACACACACAACACACACACACACACCGACAACACACACACACACACACACCGACAACACACACACACACACACACACACACACCGACAACACACACACACACACATCGACAACACACACACACACACAAACACCAGCAACACACACACACACACAGACAACACACACACACACACCCACAACACACACACACCGACAACACACACACACACACACCGACAACACACACACACACACCGACAACACACACACACAGACACACTGACAACACACACACACACACACACCGACAACACACACACACACACACACCGACAACACACACACACACACACACACACCGACAACACACACACACACACACACCGACAACACACACACACACACACCGACAACACACACACACACACACCGACAACACACACACACACACACCGACAACACACACACACACACCAGCAACACACACACACACACCGACAACACACACACACACACACCGACAACACACACACACACAACACACACACACACACACCAACAACACACACACACCGACAACACACACACACACACCGACAACACACACACACACACACCGACAACACACACACACACACCGACAACAGACACACACACACACACCGACAACACACACACACAAACAACACACACACACACAACACACACACACACACACCGACAACACACACACACACACACACACACCGACAACACACACACACACACACCGACAACACACACACACACACACACACCGACAACACACACACACACACACACCGACAACACACACACACACACACCGACAACACACACACACACACCGACAACACACACACACACACAACACACACACACACACCGACAACACACACACACACACACCGACAACACACACACACACACACACACACCGACAACACACACACACACACATCGACAACACACACACACACACAAACACCAGCAACACACACACACACACAGACAACACACACACACACACACCCACAACACACACACACCGACAACACACACACACACACACCGACAACACACACACACACACCGACAACACACACACACAGACACACTGACAACACACACACACACACACACCGACAACACACACACACACACACACCGACAACACACACACACACACACACACACACCGACAACACACACACACACACACACCGACAACACACACACACACACACCGACAACACACACACACACACACCGACAACACACACACACACACACCGACAACACACACACACACACCAGCAACACACACACACACACCGACAACACACACACACACACACACCGACAACACACACACACACACACACACACACACACACACACACACACACACACCGACAACACACACACACACACACACCGACAACACACACACACACAAACAACACACACACGCACAACACACACACACACACACCGACAACACACACACACACACACCGACAACACACACACACACACACCGACAACATACACACACACACAACTCACACACACACACCGACAACACACACACACACACACACCGACACACACACACACACACACACACACACACACACACACACACACACACACACACACACACACACCGACAACACACACACACACACATCGACAACACACACACGCAAACACCAGCAACACACACACACACACCGAAAACACACACACACACACACCCACAACACAAACACACCGACAACACACACACACACACACCGACAACAGACACACACACACACCGACAACACACACACACACACACACTGACAACACACACACACACACACCGACAACACACACACACACACACCGCACACACACACACACACACACTGACAACACACACACACACACCGACAACACACACACACCGACAACACACACACACACACACACACACTCAGACAACACACACACCGACAACACACACACACACAACACACACACACACCGACAACACACACACACACACACCGACAACACACACACACACACACTGACAACACACACACACACCGACAACACACCGACAACACACACACACACACACCGACAACACACACACACACCGACAACACACACACACACACACACACCGACAACACACACACACACACCGACAACACACACACACACACACCGACAACACACACACACACACACCGACAACACACACACACACACACCGACAACACACACACACACACACCGACAACACACACACACACACAACACACACACACACACCGACAACACACACACACACACACACACACCGACAACACACACACACACACACACACACACACACACACACACACACACACACACCGACAACACACACACACACACATCGACAACACACACACACACAAACACCAGCAACACACACACACACACCGAAAACACACACACACACACACCCACAACACACACACACCGACAACACACACACACACACACACCGACAACACACACACACACACACCGACAACACACACACACACACACACTGACAACACACACACACACACACCGACAACACACACACACACACACACCGACAACACACACACACACACACACACACACACCGACACCGACAACACACACACACACACACCGACAACACACACACACACACACCGACAACACACACACACACACACACACTGACAACACACACACACACACACTGACAACACACACACACACACACCGACAACACACACACACACACACCGACAACACACACACACACACACACACACCGACAACACACACACACACACCGACAACACACACACACCGACAACACACACACACACACACACACTCAGACAACACACACACCGACAACACACACACACACAACACACACACACACCGACAACACACACACACACACACCGACAACACACACACACACACACTGACAACACACACACACACCGACAACACACCGACAACACACACACACACACACCGACAACACACACACACACCGACAACACACACACACACACGACAACACGACACACACACACACACACACCGACAACACACACACACACACACCGACAACACACACACACACACAACACACACACACACACCGACAACACACACACACACACACACACCGACAACACACACACACACACACACACACACACACACACACACACACACCGACAACACACACACACACACATCGACAACACACACACACACAAACACCAGCAACACACACACACACACCGAAAACACACACACACACACACCCACAACACACACACACCGACAACACACACACACACACACACCGACAACACACACACACACACACCGACAACACACACACACACACACACTGACAACACACACACACACACACCGACAACACACACACACACACACACCGACAACACACACACACACACACACACACCGACAACACACACACACACACACACCGACAACACACACACACCGACAACACACACACACACACACACACTCAGACAACACACACACCGACAACACACACACACACAACACACACACACACCGACAACACACACACACACACACCGACAACACACACACACACACACTGACAACACACACACACACACCGACAACACACACACACACACACACCGACAACACACACACACATACACACCGACAACACACACACACACCGACAACACACACACACACACACACACACACACACACACCGACAACACACACACACACCGACAACACACACACACACACACCGCCAACACACACACACACACCGCCAACACACACACACACACACCGACAACACATAAACACACACACACCGACAACACACACACACACACAGACAACACACACACACACACACCGACAACACACACACACACACACACACCGACAACACACACACACCGACAACACACACACACACACACACACCGACAACACACACACACACACACACCGACAACACACACACACACACACACTGACAACACACACACACACACACCGACAACACACACACACACACACACCGACAACTCACACACACACACACACACACACACACACACACACACACACACCGACAACACACACACACACCGACAACACACACACACACACACCGACAACACACACACACACAACACACACACACACACACCAACAACAAACACACACCGACAACACACACACACACACCGACAACACACACACACACACACCGACAACACACACACACACACCGACAACAGACACACACACACACCGACAACACACACACACACAAACACCACACACACACACAACATACACACACACACACCGACAACACACACACACACACACACACCGACAACACACACACACACCGACAACACACACACACACACACCGACAACACACACACACACACACCGACAACACACACACACACACACCGACAACACACACACACACACACCGACAACACACACACACACACACACCGACAACACACACACACCGACAACACACACACACACACCGACAACACACACACACACCGACAACACACACACACACACACACCGACAACACACACACACACACACCGACAACACATAAACACACACACACCGACAACACACACACACACACACTGACAACACACACACACACACACCGACAACACACACACACACCGACAACACATAAACACATACACACACAGACAACACACACACACACACCGACAACACACACACACACACCGACAACACACCGACAACACACACACACACACACCGACAACACACACACACACACCGACAACACACACACACACACACCGACAACACACACACACACACACCGACAACACACACACACACACACCGACAACACACACACACACACACCGGCAACACACACACACACCGACAACACACACACACACACACACCGACAACACACACACACACACACACACACACACACCGACAACACACACACACACACACCGACAACACACACACACACACACTGACAACACACACACACACCGACAACACACCGACAACACACACACACACACACCGACAACACACACACACACCGACAACACACACACACACACACACACACCGACAACACACACACACACACACCGACAACACACGCACACACACCGGCAACACACACACACACACACACCGACAACACACACACACACACACACACACACACACACACACACACACACACACACACACACACACACACACACACACACACCACACACACACACACACACACACACCGACAACACACACACACACAAACAACACACACACACACAACACACACACACACACACCGACAACACACACACACACACCGACAACACACACACACACACACCGACAACACACACACACACACACCGACAACACACACACACACACACCGACAACACACACACACACACACCGACAACACACACACACACACAACACACACACACACACCGACAACACACACACACACACACACCGACAACACACACACACACACACACAGACACACACACACACACCGACAACACACACACACACACCGACAACACACACACACACACACACACACACACACACACACACCGACAACACACACACACACACCGACAACACACACACACACACCGACAACACACACACACACACACACTGACAACACACACACACACACACCGACAACACACACACACACCGACAACACATAAACACACACACACACAGACAACACACACACACACACCGACAACACACACACACACACCGACAACACACCGACAACACACACACACACACACCGACAACACACACACACACACCGACAACACACACACACACACACCGACAACACACACACACACACACCGACAACACACACACACACACACCGACAACACACACACACACACAACTCACACACACACACACCGACAACACACACACACACACACACCGACAACACACACACACACACACACACACACACACACACACACACACACACCGACAACACACACACACACACATCGACAACACACACACGCAAACACCAGCAACACACACACACACACCGAAAACACACACACACACCCACAACACAAACACACCGACAACACACACACACACACACCGACAACAGACACACACACACACCGACAACACACACACACACACACACTGACAACACACACACACACACACCGACAACACACACACACACACACCGACACACACACACACACACACACACACCGACAACACACACACACACACACACCGACAACACACACACACCGACAACACACACACACACACACACACACCGACAACACACACACACACACACACACACACACACACACACACACACACACACACCACACACACACACACACACACACACCGACAACACACACACACACACACACCGACAACACACACACACACAAACAACACACACACACACAACACACACACACACACACCGACAACACACACACACACACCGACAACACACACACACACACACCGACAACACACACACACACACACCGACAACACACACACACACACACCGACAACACACACACACACAACACACACACACACACACCAACAACACACACACACCGACAACACACACACACACACCGACAACACACACACACACACACCGACAACACACACACACACACCGACAACAGACACACACACACACACCGACAACACACACACACAAACAACACACACACACACAACACACACACACACACACCGACAACACACACACACACACACACCGACAACACACACACACACACACCGACAACACACACACACACACACACACCGACAACACACACACACACACACCGACAACACACACACACACACACCGACAACACACACACACACACCGACAACACACACACACACACAACACACACACACACACCGACAACACACACACACACACACACCGACAACACACACACACACACACACACACACACACACACCGACAACACACACACACACACATCGACAACACACACACACACACAAACACCAGCAACACACACACACACACAGACAACACACACACACACACACCCACAACACACACACACCGACAACACACACACACACACACCGACAACACACACACACACACCGACAACACACACACACAGACACACTGACAACACACACACACACACACACCGACAACACACACACACACACACACCGACAACACACACACACACACACCGACAACACACACACACACACACACCGACAACACACACACACCGACACACACACACACACACACCGACAACACACACACACACCGACAACACACACACACACACACACCGACAACACACACACACACACACCGACAACACATACACACACACACACCGACAACACACACACACACACACCGACAACACACACACACACACACCGACAACACACACACACACCGACAACACACACACACACACACACACAGACAACACACACACACACACCGACAACACACACACACACACCGACAACACACCGACAACACACACACACACACACCGACAACACACACACACACACCGACAACACACACACACACACACCGACAACACACACACACACACACACCGACAACACACACACACACACACCGACAACACACACACACACACACCGACAACACACACACACACCGACAACACACACACACACACACACCGACAACACACACACACACACACACACACACACACCGACAACACACACACACACACACCGACAACACACACACACACACACTGACAACACACACACACACCGACAACACACCGACAACACACACACACACACACCGACAACACACACACACACCGACAACACACACACACACACCGACAACACACACACACACCGACAACACACACACACACACACACCGACAACACACACACACACACACCGACAACACACACACACACACACACCGACAACACACACACACCGACAACACACACACACACACCGACAACACACACACACACCGACAACACACACACACACACACACCGACAACACACACACACACACACCGACAACACATAAACACACACACACCGACAACACACACACACACACACTGACAACACACACACACACACACCGACAACACACACACACACCGACAACACATAAACACATACACACACAGACAACACACACACACACACCGACAACACACACACACACACCGACAACACACCGACAACACACACACACACACACCGACAACACACACACACACACCGACAACACACACACACACACACCGACAACACACACACACACACACACCGACAACACACACACACACACACCGACAACACACACACACACACACCGGCAACACACACACACACCGACAACACACACACACACACACACCGACAACACACACACACACACACACACACACACACCGACAACACACACACACACACACCGACAACACACACACACACACACTGACAACACACACACACACCGACAACACACCGACAACACACACACACACACACCGACAACACACACACACACCGACAACACACACACACACACACACACACCGACAACACACACACACACACACCGACAACACACGCACACACACCGGCAACACACACACACACACACACCGACAACACACACACACACACACCACACACACACACACACACACACACACACACACACACACACACACACACACCGACCACACACACACACACACACACACACCGACAACACACACACACACAAACAACACACACACACACAACACACACACACACACACCGACAACACACACACACACACCGACAACACACACACACACACACCGACAACACACACACACACACACCGACAACACACACACACACACACCGACAACACACACACACACACACCGACAACACACACACACACACAACACACACACACACACCGACAACACACACACACACACACACACCGACAACACACACACACACACACACCGACAACACACACACACCGACAACACACACACACACACCGACAACACACACACACACCGACAACACACACACACACACACACCGACAACACACACACACACACCGACAACACATAAACACACACACACCGACAACACACACACACACACACACTGACAACACACACACACACACACCGACAACACACACACACACCGACAACACATAAACACACACACACACAGACAACACACACACACACACCGACAACACACACACACACACCGACAACACACCGACAACACACACACACACACACCGACAACACACACACACACACCGACAACACACACACACACACACACTGACAACACACACACACACACACCGACAACACACACACACACCGACAACACATAAACACACACACACACAGACAACACACACACACACACCGACAACACACACACACACACCGACAACACACCGACAACACACACACACACACACCGACAACACACACACACACACCGACAACACACACACACACACACCGACAACACACACACACACACACCGACAACACACACACACACACACCGACAACACACACACACACACAACTCACACACACACACACCGACAACACACACACACACACACACCGACACACACACACACACACACACACACACACACACACACACACACACCGACAACACACACACACACACATCGACAACACACACACGCAAACACCAGCAACACACACACACACACCGAAAACACACACACACACCCACAACACAAACACACCGACAACACACACACACACACACCGACAACAGACACACACACACACCGACAACACACACACACACACACACTGACAACACACACACACACACACCGACAACACACACACACACACACCGACAACACACACACACACACACACACCGACAACACACACACACACACACACCGACAACACACACACACCGACAACACACACACACACACACACACACCGACAACACACACACACACACACACACACACACACACACACACACACACACACACACACACACACACACACACACACACACCGACAACACACACACACACACACACCGACAACACACACACACACAAACAACACACACACACACAACACACACACACACACACCGACAACACACACACACACACCGACAACACACACACACACACACCGACAACACACACACACACACACCGACAACACACACACACACACACCGACAACACACACACACACAACACACACACACACACACCAACAACACACACACACCGACAACACACACACACACACCGACAACACACACACACACACACCGACAACACACACACACACACCGACAACAGACACACACACACACACCGACAACACACACACACAAACAACACACACACACACAACACACACACACACACACCGACAACACACACACACACACACACCGACAACACACACACACACACACCGACAACACACACACACACACACACACCGACAACACACACACACACACACCGACAACACACACACACACACACCGACAACACACACACACACACCGACAACACACACACACACACAACACACACACACACACCGACAACACACACACACACACACACCGACAACACACACACACACACACACCACACACACACACACCGACAACACACACACACACACATCGACAACACACACACACACACAAACACCAGCAACACACACACACACACAGACAACACACACACACACACACCCACAACACACACACACCGACAACACACACACACACACACCGACAACACACACACACACACCGACAACACACACACACAGACACACTGACAACACACACACACACACACACCGACAACACACACACACACACACACCGACAACACACACACACACACACACACACACACACACCACCGACAACACACACACACACACACCGACAACACACACACACACACACCGACAACACACACACACACACACCGACAACACACACACACACACCAGCAACACACACACACACCGACAACACACACACACACACACACCGACACACACACACACACACACACACACACACACACACACACACACACACACACACACACCGACAACACACACACACACACACACCGACAACACACACACACACAAACAACACACACACGCACAACACACACACACACACACCGACAACACACACACACACACACCGACAACACACACACACACACACCGACAACATACACACACACACAACTCACACACACACACCGACAACACACACACACACACACACCGACAACACACACACACACACACACACACACACACACACACACACACACACCGACAACACACACACACACACATCGACAACACACACACGCAAACACCAGCAACACACACACACACACCGAAAACACACACACACACACACCCACAACACAAACACACCGACAACACACACACACACACACCGACAACAGACACACACACACACCGACAACACACACACACACACACACTGACAACACACACACACACACACCGACAACACACACACACACACACCGACAACACACACACACACACACACACACCGACAACACACACACACACACCGACAACACACACACACCGACAACACACACACACACACACACACACACTCAGACAACACACACACCGACAACACACACACACACAACACACACACACACCGACAACACACACACACACACACCGACAACACACACACACACACACTGACAACACACACACACACCGACAAAACACCGACAACACACACACACACACACCGACAACTCACACACACACCGACAACACACACACACACACACACACACCGACAACACACACACACACACACCGACAACACACACACACACACCGGCAACACACACACACACAAACACCGACAACACACACACACACACACACACACACACACACACACACACACACACACACACACACACACACACACACACACACACACACACACCGACCACACACACACACACACACACACACCGACAACACACACACACACAAACAACACACACACACACAACACACACACACACACACCGACAACACACACACACACACCGACAACACACACACACACACACCGACAACACACACACACACACACCGACAACACACACACACACACACCGACAACACACACACACACACACCGACAACACACACACACACACAACACACACACACACACCGACAACACACACACACACACACACACCGACAACACACACACACACACACACACACACACACACACACACACACACACACACACACCGACAACACACACACACACACATCGACAACACACACACACACAAACACCAGCAACACACACACACACACCGAAAACACACACACACACCCACAACACACACACACCGACACACACACACACACACACACACCGACAACACACACACACACACACCGACAACACACACACACACACACACTGACAACACACACACACACACACCGACAACACACACACACACACACACCGACAACACACACACACACACACACACCGACAACACACACACACACACACACCGACAACACACACACACACACACCGACAACACACACACACACACACACACTGACAACACACACACACACACACTGACAACACACACACACACACACCGACAACACACACACACACCGACAACACACACACACACACACACACACCGACAACACACACACACACACCGACAACACACACACACCGACAACACACACACACACACACACACTCAGACAACACACACACCGACAACACACACACACACAACACACACACACACCGACAACACACACACACACACACACACCGACAACACACACACACACACACTGACAACACACACACACACCGACAACACACCGACAACACACACACACACACACCGACAACACACACACACACCGACAACACACACACACACACACACACACCGACAACACACACACACACACACCGACAACACACACACACACACCGGCAACACACACACACACACACACCGACACACACACACACACACACACACACACACACACACACACACACACACACACACACACACACACACACACACACACACACACACACACACACCGACCACACACACACACACACACACACACCGACAACACACACACACACAAACAACACACACACACACAACACACACACACACACACCGACAACACACACACACACACCGACAACACACACACACACACACCGACAACACACACACACACACACCGACAACACACACACACACACACCGACAACACACACACACACACACCGACAACACACACACACACACAACACACACACACACACCGACAACACACACACACACACACACACCGACAACACACACACACACACACACACACACACACACACACACACACACACCGACAACACACACACACACACATCGACAACACACACACACACAAACACCAGCAACACACACACACACACCGAAAACACACACACACACACACCCACAACACACACACACCGACAACACACACACACACACACACCGACAACACACACACACACCGACAACACACACACACACACACACTGACAACACACACACACACACACCGACAACACACACACACACACACACCGACAACACACACACACACACACACACACACACCGACAACACACACACACACACACACCGACAACACACACACACCGACAACACACACACACACACACACACTCAGACAACACACACACCGACAACACACACACACACAACACACACACACACCGACAACACACACACACACACACCGACAACACACACACACACACACTGACAACACACACACACACACCGACAACACACACACACACACACACCGACAACACACACACACATACACACCGACAACACACACACACACCGACAACACACACACACACACACACACACACACACACACACACACCGACAACACACACACACACCGACAACACACACACACACACACCGCCAACACACACACACACACCGCCAACACACACACACACACACCGACAACACATAAACACACACACACCGACAACACACACACACACACAGACAACACACACACACACACACCGACAACACACACACACACACACACACCGACAACACACACACACCGACAACACACACACACACACACACACCGACAACACACACACACACACACACCGACAACACACACACACACACACACTGACAACACACACACACACACACCGACAACACACACACACACACACCGACAACTCACACACACACACACACACACACACACACACACACACCGACAACACACACACACACCGACAACACACACACACACACACCGACAACACACACACACACACACACTGACAACACACACACACACACACCGACAACACACACACACACCGACAACACACACACACACACACACCGACAACACACACACACACAAACAACACACACACACACACACACACACACACACACACCGACAACACACACACACACACCGACAACACACACACACACACACCGACAACACACACACACACACACCGACAACACACACACACACACACCGACAACACACACACACACAACACACACACACACACACCAACAACACACAAACACCGACAACACACACACACACACCGACAACACACACACACACACACCGACAACACACACACACACACCGACAACAGACACACACACACACACCGACAACACACACACACAAACAACACACACACACACAACACACACACACACACACCGACAACACACACACACACACACACACACCGACAACACACACACACACACACCGACAACACACACACACACACACACACCGACAACACACACACACACACACCGACAACACACACACACACACACCGACAACACACACACACACACCGACAACACACACACACACACAACACACACACACACACCGACAACACACACACACACACACACCGACAACACACACACACACACACACACACACACACACACACACCGACAACACACACACACACACATCGACAACACACACACACACACAAACACCAGCAACACACACACACACACAGACAACACACACACACACACACCCACAACACACACACACCGACAACACACACACACACACACCGACAACAAACACACACACCGACAACACACACACACAGACACACTGACAACACACACACACACACACACCGACAACACACACACACACACACACCGACAACACACACACACACACACACACACCGACAACACACACACACACACACACCGACAACACAAACACACACACACCGACAACACACACACACACACACCGACAACACACACACACACACACCGACAACACACACACACACACCAGCAACACACACACACACCGACAACACACACACACACACACACCGACAACACACACACACACACACACCACACACACACACACACACACACACACACACACACACACACACACACACACCGACAACACACACACACACACACACCGACAACACACACACACACAAACAACACACACACGCACAACACACACACACACACACCGACAACACACACACACACACACCGACAACACACACACACACACACCGACAACATACACACACACACAACTCACACACACACACCGACAACACACACACACACACACACCGACAACACACACACACACACACACACACACACACACACACACACACACACCGACAACACACACACACACACATCGACAACACACACACGCAAACACCAGCAACACACACACACACACCGAAAACACACACACACACACACCCACAACACAAACACACCGACAACACACACACACACACACCGACAACAGACACACACACACACCGACAACACACACACACACACACACTGACAACACACACACACACACACCGACAACACACACACACACACACCGACAACACACACACACACACACACACACCGACAACACACACACACACACCGACAACACACACACACCGACAACACACACACACACACACACACTCAGACAACACACACACCGACAACACACACACACACAACACACACACACACCGACAACACACACACACACACACCGACAACACACACACACACACACTGACAACACACACACACACCGACAAAACACCGACAACACACACACACACACACCGACAACACACACACACACCGACAACACACACACACACACACACACACACACACACACACACACACACACACACACACACACACACACACCGACCACACACACACACACACACACACACACCGACAACACACACACACACAAACAACACACACACACACAACACACACACACACACACCGACAACACACACACACACACCGACAACACACACACACACACACCGACAACACACACACACACACACCGACAACACACACACACACACACCGACAACACACACACACACACACCGACAACACACACACACACACAGCACACACACACACACCGACAACACACACACACACACACACACCGACAACACACACACACACACACACACACACACACACACACACACACACACACACACCGACAACACACACACACACACATCGACAACACACACACACACAAACACCAGCAACACACACACACACACCGAAAACACACACACACACCCACAACACACACACACCGACAACACACACACACACACACACCGACAACACACACACACACACACCGACAACACACACACACACACACACTGACAACACACACACACACACACCGACAACACACACACACACACACACCGACAACACACACACACACACACACACACACACCGACAACACACACACACACACACACCGACAACACACACACACACACACCGACAACACACACACACACACACACACTGACAACACACACACACACACACTGACAACACACACACACACACACCGACAACACACACACACACACACCGACAACACACACACACACACACACACACCGACAACACACACACACACACCGACAACACACACACACCGACAACACACACACACACACACACACTCAGACAACACACACACCGACAACACACACACACACAACACACACACACACCGACAACACACACACACACACACACACCGACAACACACACACACACACACTGACAACACACACACACACCGACAACACACCGACAACACACACACACACACACCGACAACACACACACACACCGACAACACACACACACACACACACACACCGACAACACACACACACACACACCGACAACACACACACACACACCGGCAACACACACACACACACACACCGACAACCACACACACACACACACACACACACACACACACACACACACACACACACACACACACACACACACACACACCGACCACACACACACACACACACACACACCGACAACACACACACACACAAACAACACACACACACACAACACACACACACACACACCGACAACACACACACACACACCGACAACACACACACACACACACCGACAACACACACACACACACACCGACAACACACACACACACACACCGACAACACACACACACACACACCGACAACACACACACACACACAACACACACACACACACCGACAACACACACACACACACACACACCGACAACACACACACACACACACACACACACACACACACACACACACACACCGACAACACACACACACACACATCGACAACACACACACACACAAACACCAGCAACACACACACACACACCGAAAACACACACACACACACACCCACAACACACACACACCGACAACACACACACACACACACACCGACAACACACACACACACACACCGACAACACACACACACACACACACTGACAATACACACACACACACACCGACAACACACACACACACACACACCGACAACACACACACACACACACACACACACACCGACAACACACACACACACACACACCGACAACACACACACACCGACAACACACACACACACACACACACTCAGACAACACACACACCGACAACACACACACACACAACACACACACACACCGACAACACACACACACACACACCGACAACACACACACACACACACACTGACAACACACACACACACACCGACAACACACACACACACACACACCGACAACACACACACACATACACACCGACAACACACACACACACCGACAACACACACACACACACACACACACACACACACACCGACAACACACACACACACCGACAACACACACACACACACACCGCCAACACACACACACACACCGCCAACACACACACACACACACCGACAACACATAAACACACACACACCGACAACACACACACACACACAGACAACACACACACACACACACCGACAACACACACACACACACACACACCGACAACACACACACACCGACAACACACACACACACACACCGACAACACACACACACACACACCGACAACACACACACACACACACACTGACAACACACACACACACACACCGACAACACACACACACACACACCGACAACTCACACACACACACACACACACACACACACACACACACACCGACAACACACACACACACCGACAACACACACACACACACACCGACAACACACACACACACAACACACACACACACACACCAACAACAAACACACACCGACAACACACACACACACACCGACAACACACACACACACACACACCGACAACACACACACACACACCGACAACAGACACACACACACACCGACAACACACACACACACAAACACCACACACACACACAACATACACACACACACACCGACAACACACACACACACACACACACCGACAACACACACACACACACACCGACAACACACACACACACACACCGACAACACACACACACACACACCGACAACACACACACACACACACCGACAACACACACACACACACACCGACAACACACACACACACACACACCGACAACACACACACACCTACAACACACACACACACACCGACAACACACACACACACCGACAACACACACACACACACACACCGACAACACACACACACACACACCGACAACACATAAACACACACACACCGACAACACACACACACACACACTGACAACACACACACACACACCGACAACACACACACACACACCGACAACACATAAACACATACACACACAGACAACACACACACACACACCGACAACACACACACACACACCGACAACACACCGACAACACACACACACACACACCGACAACACACACACACACACCGACAACACACACACACACACACCGACAACACACACACACACACACCGACAACACACACACACACACACCGACAACACACACACACACACACCGGCAACACACACACACCGACAACACACACACACACACACACACACACACCGACAACACACACACACACACACCGACAACACACACACACACACACTGACAACACACACACACACCGACAACACACCGACAACACACACACACACACACCGACAACACACACACACACCGACAACACACACACACACACACACACACCGACAACACACACACACACACACCGACAACACACGCACACACACCGGCAACACACACACTCACACACACCGACACACACACACACACACACACACACACACACACACACACACACACACACACACACACACACACACACACACACACACACACACACACACACACCGACCACACACACACACACACACACACACCGACAACACACACACACACAAACAACACACACACACACAACACACACACACACACACCGACAACACACACACACACACCGACAACACACACACACACACACCGACAACACACACACACACACACCGACAACACACACACACACACACCGACAACACACACACACACACACCGACAACACACACACACACACAACACACACACACACACCGACAACACACACACACACACACACACCGACAACACACACACACACACCGACAACACACACACACACACACACACCGACAACACACACACACCACACACACACACACACACACACACACACACACACACACACCGACAACACACACACACACACATCGACAACACACACACACACAAACACCAGCAACACACACACACACACCGAAAACACACACACACACACACCCACAACACACACACACCGACAACACACACACACACACACACCGACAACACACACACACACACACCGACAACACACACACACACACACACTGACAACACACACACACACACACCGACAACACACACACACACACACACCGACAACACACACACACACACACACACACACACCGACAACACACACACACACACACACCGACAACACACACACACCGACAACACACACACACACACACACACTCAGACAACACACACACCGACAACACACACACACACAACACACACACACACCGACAACACACACACACACACACCGACAACACACACACACACACACTGACAACACACACACACACACCGACAACACACACACACACACACACCGACAACACACACACACATACACACCGACAACACACACACACACCGACAACACACACACACACACACACACACACACACACACACCGACAACACACACACACACCGACAACACACACACACACACACCGACAACACATAAACACACACACACCGACAACACACACACACACACAGACAACACACACACACACACACCGACAACACACACACACACACACACACCGACAACACACACACACCGACAACACACACACACACACACACACCGACAACACACACACACACACACACCGACAACACACACACACACACACACTGACAACACACACACACACACACCGACAACACACACACACACACACCGACAACTCACACACACACACACACACACAGACACACACACCGACAACACACACACACCGACAACACACACACACACACACCGACAACACACACACACACAACACACACACACACACACCAACAACAAACACACACCGACAACACACACACACACACCGACAACACACACACACACACACCGACAACACACACACACACACCGCCAACACACACACACACACACCGACAACACATAAACACACACACACCGACAACACACACACACACACAGACAACACACACACACACACACCGACAACACACACACACACACACACACACCGACAACACACACACACCGACAACACACACACACACACACACACCGACAACACACACACACACACACACCGACAACACACACACACACACACACTGACAACACACACACACACACACCGACAACACACACACACACACACCGACAACTCACACACACACACACACACACACACACACACACCGACAACACACACACACCGACAACACACACACACACACACCGACAACACACACACACACAACACACACACACACACACCAACAACAAACACACACCGACAACACACACACACACACCGACAACACACACACACACACATCGACAACACACACACGCAAACACCAGCAACACACACACACACACCGAAAACACACACACACACACACCCACAACACAAACACACCGACAACACACACACACACACACCGACAACAGACACACACACACACCGACAACACACACACACACACACACACACACACACACACACACACACCGACAACACACACACACACACATCGACAACACACACACACACAAACACCAGCAACACACACACACACACCGAAAACACACACACACACACACCCACAACACACACACACCGACAACACACACACACACACACACCGACAACACACACACACACACACCGACAACACACACACACACACACACTGACAACACACACACACACACACACCGACAACACACACACACACACACACCGACAACACACACACACACACACACACACACACCGACAACACACACACACACACACACCGACAACACACACACACCGACAACACACACACACACACACACACTCAGACAACACACACACCGACAACACACACACACACAACACACACACACACCGACAACACACACACACACACACCGACAACACACACACACACACACTGACAACACACACACACACACCGACAACACACACACACACACACACCGACAACACACACACACATACACACCGACAACACACACACACACCGACAACACACACACACACACACACACACACACACACACCGACAACACACACACACACCGACAACACACACACACACACACCGCCAACACACACACACACACCGCCAACACACACACACACACACCGACATCACATAAACACACACACACCGACAACACACACACACACACAGACAACACACACACACACCGACAACACACACACACACACACACACCAACAACACACACACACCGACAACACACACACACACACACACACCGACAACACACACACACACACACACCGACAACACACACACACACACACACTGACAACACACACACACACACACCGACAACACACACACACACACACCGACAACTCACACACACACACACACACACACACACACACACCGACAACACACACACACCGACAACACACACACACACACACCGACAACACACACACACACAACACACACACACACACACCAACAACAAACACACACCGACAACACACACACACACACCGACAACACACACACACACACACCGACAACACACACACACACACCGCCAACACACACACACACACCGACAACACATAAACACACACACACCGACAACACACACACACACACAGACAACACACACACACACACACCGACAACACACACACACACACACACACCGACAACACACACACACCGACAACACACACACACACACACACCGACAACACACACACACACACACACCGACAACACACACACACACACACACTGACAACACACACACACACACACCGACAACACACACACACACACACCGACAACTCACACACACACACACACACACACACACACACACCGACAACACACACACACCGACAACACACACACACACACACCGACAACACACACACACACAACACACACACACACACACCAACAACAAACACACACCGACAACACACACACACACACCGACAACACACACACACACACATCGACAACACACACACGCAAACACCAGCAACACACACACACACACCGAAAACACACACACACACACACCCACAACACAAACACACCGACAACACACACACACACACACCGACAACAGACACACCGACAACACACACACACACACACACTGACAACACACACACACACACACCGACAACACACACACACACACACCGACAACACACACACACACACACACACACCGACAACACACACACACACACCGACAACACACACACACCGACAACACACACACACACACACACACTCAGACAACACACACACCGACAACACACACACACACAACACACACACACACCGACAACACACACACACACACACCGACAACACACACACACACACACTGACAACACACACACACACCGACAAAACACCGACAACACACACACACACACACCGACAACACACACACACACCGACAACACACACACACACACACACACACACCGACAACACACACACACACACACCGACAACACACACACACACACCGGCAACACACACACACACAAACACCGACAACACACACACACACACACACACACACACACACACACACACACACACACACACACACACACACACACACACACCACACACACACACACACCGACCACACACACACACACACACACACACCGACAACACAAACACACACAAACAACACACACACACACAACACACACACACACACACCGACAACACACACACACACACCGACAACACACACACACACACACCGACAACACACACACACACACACCGACAACACACACACACACACACCGACAACACACACACACACACACCGACAACACACACACACACACAACACACACACACACACCGACAACACACACACACACACACACACCGACAACACACACACACACACACACACACACACACACACCGACAACACACACACACACACACACCGACAACACACACACACACACACACTGACAACACACACACACACACACCGACAACACACACACACACACACCGACAACTCACACACACACACACACACACACACACACACACACACACCGACAACACACACACACACCGACAACACACACACACACACACCGACAACACACACACACACAACACACACACACACACACCAACAACAAACACACACCGACAACACACACACACACACCGACAACACACACACACACACACCGACAACACACACACACACACCGACAACAGACACACACACACACCGACAACACACACACACACAAACACCACACACACACACAACATACACACACACACACCGACAACACACACACACACACACACACCGACAACACACACACACACACACCGACAACACACACACACACACACCGACAACACACACACACACACACCGACAACACACACACACACACACCGACAACACACACACACACACACCGACAACACACACACACACACACACCGACAACACACACACACCGACAACACACACACACACACCGACAACACACACACACACCGACAACACACACACACACACACACCGACAACACACACACACACACACCGACAACACATAAACACACACACACCGACAACACACACACACACACACTGACAACACACACACACACACACCGACAACACACACACACACCGACAACACATAAACACATACACACACAGACAACACACACACACACACCGACAACACACACACACACACCGACAACACACCGACAACACACACACACACACACCGACAACACACACACACACACCGACAACACACACACACACACACCGACAACACACACACACACACACCGACAACACACACACACACACACCGACAACACACACACACACACACCGGCAACACACACACACACCGACAACACACACACACACACACACACACACACACACACACCGACAACACACACACACACACACCGACAACACACACACACACACACTGACAACACACACACACACCGACAACACACCGACAACACACACACACACACACCGACAACACACACACACACCGACAACACACACACACACACACCGACAACACACGCACACACACCGGCAACACACACACACACACACACCGACAACACACACACACACACACACACACACACACACACACACACACACACACACACACACACACACACACACACACACCGACCACACACACACACACACACACACACCGACAACACACACACACACAAACAACACACACACACACAACACACACACACACACACCGACAACACACACACACACACCGACAACACACACACACACACACCGACAACACACACACACACACACCGACAACACACACACACACACACCGACAACACACACACACACACACCGACAACACACACACACACACAACACACACACACACACCGACAACACACACACACACACACACACCGACAACACACACACACACACACACACACACACACACACACACACACACACACACACACACACACCGACAACACACACACACACACATCGACAACACACACACACACAAACACCAGCAACACACACACACACACCGAAAACACACACACACACACACCCACAACACACACACACCGACAACACACACACACACACACACCGACAACACACACACACACACACCGACAACACACACACACACACACACTGACAACACACACACACACCGACAACACACACACACACACACACCGACAACACACACACACACACACACACACACACCGACAACACACACACACACACACACCGACAACACACACACACCGACAACACACACACACACACACACACTCAGACAACACACACACCGACAACACACACACACACAACACACACACACACCGACAACACACACACACACACACCGACAACACACACACACACACCGGCAACACACACACACACAAACACCGACAACACACACACACACACACACACACACACACACACACACACACACACACACACACACACACACACACACACACACACACACACACACACACACACCGACCACACACACACACACACACACACACCGACAACACAAACACACACAAACAACACACACACACACAACACACACACACACACACCGACAACACACACACACACACCGACAACACACACACACACACACCGACAACACACACACACACACACCGACAACACACACACACACACACCGACAACACACACACACACACACCGACAACACACACACACACACAACACACACACACACACCGACAACACACACACACACACACACACCGACAACACACACACACACACACACACACACACACACACACACACACACCGACAACACACACACACACACATCGACAACACACACACACACAAACACCAGCAACACACACACACACACCGAAAACACACACACACACACACCCACAACACACACACACCGACAACACACACACACACACACACCGACAACACACACACACACACACCGACAACACACACACACACACACACTGACAACACACACACACACACCGACAACACACACACACACACACACACACACCGACAACACACACACACACACACCGACAACACACACACACACACCGGCAACACACACACACACAAACACCGACAACACACACACACACACACACACACACACACACACACACACACACACACACACACACACACACACACACACACACACACACACACACACCGACCACACACACACACACACACACACACCGACAACACAAACACACACAAACAACACACACACACACAACACACACACACACACACCGACAACACACACACACACACCGACAACACACACACACACACACCGACAACACACACACACACACACCGACAACACACACACACACACACCGACAACACACACACACACACACCGACAACACACACACACACACAACACACACACACACACCGACAACACACACACACACACACACACCGACAACACACACACACACACACACACACACACACACACACACACCGACAACACACACACACACACATCGACAACACACACACACACAAACACCAGCAACACACACACACACACCGAAAACACACACACACACACACCCACAACACACACACACCGACAACACACACACACACACACACCGACAACACACACACACACACACCGACAACACACACACACACACACACTGACAACACACACACACACACACCGACAACACACACACACACACACACCGACAACACACACACACACACACACACACACACCGACAACACACACACACACACACACCGACAACACACACACACACACACCGACAACACACACACACACACACACACTGACAACACACACACACACACACTGACAACACACACACACACACACCGACAACACACACACACACACACCGACAACACACACACACACACACACACACCGACAACACACACACACACACCGACAACACACACACACCGACAACACACACACACACACACACACTCAGACAACACACACACCGACAACACACACACACACAACACACACACACACCGACAACACACACACACACACACACACCGACAACACACACACACACACACTGACAACACACACACACACCGACAACACACCGACAACACACACACACACACACCGACAACACACACACACACCGACAACACACACACACACACACACACACCGACAACACACACACACACACACCGACAACACACACACACACACCGGCAACACACACACACACACACACCGACAACACACACACACACACACACACACACACACACACACACACCACACACACACACACACACACACACACACACACACACACACACACACACCGACCACACACACACACACACACACACACCGACAACACACACACACACACACCGACAACACACACACACACACACCGACAACACACACACACACACACCGACAACACACACACACACACACCGACAACACACACACACACACAACACACACACACACACCGACAACACACACACACACACACACACCGACAACACACACACACACACACACACACACACACACACACACACCGACAACACACACACACACACACATCGACAACACACACACACACAAACACCAGCAACACACACACACACACCGAAAACACACACACACACACACCCACAACACACACACACCGACAACACACACACACATACACACCGACAACACACACACACACACACCGACAACACACACACACACACACACTGACAACACACACACACACACACCGACAACACACACACACACACACACCGACAACACACACACACACACACACACACACACCGACAACACACACACACACACACACCGACAACACACACACACCGACAACACACACACACACACACACTCAGACAACACACACACCGACAACACACACACACACAACACACACACACACCGACAACACACACACACACACACCGACAACACACACACACACACACTGACAACACACACACACACACCGACAACACACACACACACACACACCGACAACACACACACACATACACACCGACAACACACACACACACCGACAACACACACACACACACACACACACACACACACACCGACAACACACACACACACCGACAACACACACACACACACACCGCCAACACACACACACACACCGCCAACACACACACACACACACCGACAACACATAAACACACACACACCGACAACACACACACACACACAGACAACACACACACACACACACCGACAACACACACACACACACACACACCGACAACACACACACACCGACAACACACACACACACACACACACCGACAACACACACACACACACACACCGACAACACACACACACACACACACTGACAACACACACACACACACACCGACAACACACACACACACACACCGACAACTCACACACACACACACACACACACACACACACACACACACCGACAACACACACACACACCGACAACACACACACACACACACCGACAACACACACACACACAACACACACACACACACACCAACAACAAACACACACCGACAACACACACACACACACCGACAACACACACACACACACACCGACAACACACACACACACACCGACAACAGACACACACACACACCGACAACACACACACACACAAACACCACACACACACACAACATACACACACACACACCGACAACACACACACACACACACACACCGACAACACACACACACACACACCGACAACACACACACACACACACCGACAACACACACACACACACACCGACAACACACACACACACACACCGACAACACACACACACACACACCGACAACACACACACACACACACACCGACAACACACACACACCGACAACACACACACACACACCGACAACACACACACACACCGACAACACACACACACACACACACCGACAACACACACACACACACACCGACAACACATAAACACACACACACCGACAACACACACACACACACACTGACAACACACACACACACACACCGACAACACACACACACACCGACAACACATAAACACATACACACACAGACAACACACACACACACACCGACAACACACACACACACACCGACAACACACCGACAACACACACACACACACACCGACAACACACACACACACACCGACAACACACACACACACACACCGACAACACACACACACACACACCGACAACACACACACACACACACCGACAACACACACACACACACACCGGCAACACACACACACACCGACAACACACACACACACACACACACAC
>NW_027675470.1:327500-336529 GCF_965601325.2 Salmo salar
ACACACACACACACACCGGCAACACACACACACACACACACCGACAACACACACACACACACACACACACACACACACACACACACACACACACACACACACACACACACACACACACACACACACACACACCGACCACACACACACACACACACACACACCGACAACACACACACACACAAACAACACACACACACACAACACACACACACACACACCGACAACACACACACACACACCGACAACACACACACACACACCGACAACACACACACACACACACACCGACAACACACACACACACACCGACAACACACACACACACACACCGACAACACACACACACACACACCGACAACACACACACACACACACCGACAACACACACACACACACACCGTCAACACACACACACACACAACACACACACACACACCGACAACACACACACACACACACACACCGACAACACACACACACACACACACACACACACACACACACACACACACACACACACACACACCGACAACACACACACACACACATCGACAACACACACACACACAAACACCAGCAACACACACACACACACCGAAAACACACACACACACACACCCACAACACACACACACCGACAACACACACACACACACACACCGACAACACACACACACACACACCGACAACACACACACACACACACACTGACAACACACACACACACACACCGACAACACACACACACACACACACACCGACAACACACACACACACACACACACCGACAACACACACACACACACACACCGACAACACACACACACCGACAACACACACACACACACACACACTCAGACAACACACACACCGACAACACACACACACACAACACACACACACACCGACAACACACACACACACACACCGACAACACACACACACACACACTGACAACACACACACACACACCGACAACACACACACACACACACACCGACAACACACACACACACACACACACACACACACACACACCGACAACACACACACACACCGACAACACACACACACACACACCGCCAACACACACACACACACCGCCAACACACACACACACACACCGACAACACATAAACACACACACACCGACAACACACACACACACACAGACAACACACACACACACACACCGACAACACACACACACACACACACACCGACAACACACACACACCGACAACACACACACACACACACACACCGACAACACACACACACACACACACCGACAACACACACACACACACACACTGACAACACACACACACACACACCGACAACACACACACACACACACCGACAACTCACACACACACACACACACACACACACACACACCGACAACACACACACACACCGACAACACACACACACACACACCGACAACACACACACACACAACACACACACACACACACCAACAACAAACACACACCGACAACACACACACACACACCGACAACACACACACACACACACCGACAACACACACACACACACACCGACAACAGACACACACACACACCGACAACACACACACACACAAACACCACACACACACACAACATACACACACACACACCGACAACACACACACACACACACACCGACAACACACACACACACACACCGACAACACACACACACACACACCGACAACACACACACACACACACCGACAACACACACACACACACACCGACAACACACACACACACACACCGACAACACACACACACACACACACCGACAACACACACACACCGACAACACACACACACACACCGACAACACACACACACACCGACAACACACACACACACACACACCGACAACACACACACACACACACCGACAACACATAAACACACACACACCGACAACACACACACACACACACTGACAACACACACACACACACACCGACAACACACACACACACCGACAACACATAAACACATACACACACAGACAACACACACACACACACCGACAACACACACACACACACCGACAACACACCGACAACACACACACACACACACCGACAACACACACACACACACACCGACAACACACACACACACACCGCCAACACACACACACACACACCGACAACACACACACACACCGACAACACACACACACACACACACACCGACAACACACACACACACACCGACAACACACACACACACACACACCGACAACACACACACACACACCGACAACACACACACACACACAACACACACACACACACCGACAACACACACACACACACACACACACCGACAACACACACACACACACACACACACACACACACACACACACACACACACACACCGACAACACACACACACACACATCGACAACACACACACACACACAAACACCAGCAACACACACACACACACCGACAACACACACACACACACACCGACAACACACACACACCGACAACACACACACACACACACTCAGACAACACACACACCGACAACACACACACACACAACACACACACACACCGACAACACACACACACACACACCGACAACACACACACACACACACTGACAACACACACACACACACCGACAACACACACACACACACACCGACAACACACACACACATACACACCGACAACACACACACACACCGACAACACACACACACACACACACACACACACACACACACACCGACAACACACACACACACCGACAACACACACACACACACACCGACAACACACACACACACACCGACAACACACACACACACACACCGACAACACATAAACACACACACACCGACAACACACACACACACACAGACAACACACACACACACACACCGACAACACAAACACACACACACACACACACACACACACACACACCGACAACACACACACACACCGACAACACACACACACACACACCGACAACACACACACACACACCGCCAACACACACACACACACACCGACAACACATAAACACACACACACCGACAACACACACACACACACAGACAACACACACACACACACACCGACAACACACACACAGACACACCGACAACACACACACACCGACAACACACACACACACACACACACACACACCGACAACACACACACACACCGACAACACACACACACACACACACTGACAACACACACACACACCGACAACACACACACACACACACACCGACAACTCACACACACACACACACACACACACACACACCGACAACACACACACACACCGACAACACACACACACACCGACAACACACACACACACAACACACACACACACACACCGACAACACACACACACACACACACCGACAACACACACACACACACCGACAACACACACACACACCGACAACACACACACACACACCGACAACAGACACACACACACCTACAACACACACACACACAAACAACACACACACACACACACCGACAACACACACACACACACACACACCGACAACACACACACACACACACCGACAACACACACACACACACACACACCGACAACACACACACACACACACCGACAACACACACACACACACACCGACAACACACACACACACACCGACAACACACACACACACACAACACACACACACACACCGACAACACACACACACACACACACCGACAACACACACACACACACACACACACACACACACACCGACAACACACACACACACACATCGCCAACACACACACACACAAACACCAGCAACACACACACACACACACACACAGACAACACACACACACACACACCCACAACACACACACACCGACAACACACACACACACACACACCGACAACACACACACACACACACCGACAACACACACACACACACACACTGACAACACACACACACACACACCGACAACACACACACACACACACCGACAACACACACACACACACACACACCGACAACACACACACACACACACACCGACAACACACACACACCGACAACACACACACACACACACAACACACACACACACCGACAACACACACACACACACACCGACAACACACACACACACACACTGACAACACACACACACACACACCGACAACACACACACACACACACCGACAACACACACACACATACACACCGACAACACACACACACACCGACAACACACACACACACACACACACACACACACACACCACACACACACACACACACCGACAACACACACACACACCGACAACACACACACACACACCGACAACACACACACACACACACCGACAACACACACACACACACACACTGACAACACACACACACACACACACCGACAACACACACACACACACACCGACAACACACACACACACACACACCGACAACACACACACACCGACAACACACACACACACCACCGACAACACACACACACACCGACAACACACACACACACACACACCGACAACACACACACACACACACCGACAACACATAAACACACACACACCGACAACACACACACACACCGACAACACACACACACACCGACAACACACACACACACACCGACAACACACACACACACACACACACACCGACAACACACACACACATCGACAACACACACACACACCGACAACACACACACACACACCGACAACACACACACACACACACACCAACAACACACACACACCGACAACACACACACACACACCGACAACACACACACACACACACCGACAACACACACACACACACCGACAACAGACACACACACACACACCGACAACACACACACACAAACAACACACACACACACACACACACACACACACACCGACAACACACACACACACACACACACCGACAACACACACACACACACACACACACACACACACACACACACCGACAACACACACACACACACATCGACAACACACACACACACACAAACACCAGCAACACACACACACACACAGACAACACACACACACACACACCCACAACACACACACACCGACAACACACACACACACACACCGACAACACACACACACACACACCGACAACACACACACACAGACACACTGACAACACACACACACACACACCGACAACACACACACACACCGACAACACACACACACACACACACACACACACACACACACCGACAACACACACACACACCGACAACACACACACACACACACACCGACAACACACACACACACACCGAAAACACACACACACACACACCGACAACACACACACACACACACACCGACAACACACACACACACACACACTGACAACACACACACACACACACACACCGACAACACACACACACACACACCGACAACACACACACACACACCGACAACACACACATACACACAACACACACACACACACCGACAACACACACACACACACACACCGACAACACACACACACACCCACACACACACACACACACACACCGACAACACACACACACACACATCGACAACACACACACACGCAAACACCAGCAACACACACACACACACCCGAAAACACACACACACACACACCCACAACACACACACACCGACAACACACACACACACACACCGACAACACACACACACACACACCGACAACACACACACACACACACACTGACAACACACACACACACACCGACAACACACACACACACACACCGACAACACACACACACACACACACACACACCGACAACACACACACACACACACACCGACAACACACACACACACACACCGACAACTCACACACACACACACACACACACACACACCGACAACACACACACACACCGACAACACACACACACACACACCGACAACACTAACACACACACACCAACAACACACACACACCGACAACACACACACACACACCGACAACACACACACACACACACCGACAACACACACACACACACCGACAACAGACACACACACACACACCGACAACAAACACACACACAACAACACACACACACACAACACACACACACACACACCGACAACACACACACACACACACACACCGACAACACACACACACACACACACACACACACACACACACACACACACACCGACAACACACACACACACACATCGACAACACACACACACACACAAACACCAGCAACACACACACACACACAGACAACACACACACACACACACCCACAACACACACACACCGACAACACACACACACACACACCGACAACACACACACACACACACCGACAACACACACACACAGACACACTGACAACACACACACACACACACCGACAACACACACACACACCGACAACACACACACACACACACACACACACACACACCGACAACACACACAC
Source organism: Salmo salar (assembly GCF_965601325.2). Taxonomy (NCBI): domain Eukaryota; kingdom Metazoa; phylum Chordata; class Actinopteri; order Salmoniformes; family Salmonidae; genus Salmo; species Salmo salar. The sequence continues at coordinate 334,036 of NW_027675470.1, forward strand.
ACACCGACAACACACACACACACACACACCGACAACACACACACACACACCGAAAACACACACACACACACACCGACAACACACACACACACACACACCGACAACACACACACACACACACACTGACAACACACACACACACACACACACACCGACAACACACACACACACACACCGACAACACACACACACACACCGACAACACACACACACACACAACACACACACACACACCGACAACACACACACACACACACACCGACAACACACACACACACACACACACACACACACACACACACACCGACAACACACACACACACACATCGACAACACACACACACGCAAACACCAGCAACACACACACACACACCCGAAAACACACACACACACACACCCACAACACACACACACCGACAACACACACACACACACACCGACAACACACACACACACACACCGACAACACACACACACACACACACTGACAACACACACACACACACCGACAACACACACACACACACACCGACAACACACACACACACACACACACACACCGACAACACACACACACACACACACCGACAACACACACACACCGACAACACACACACACACAAACACACTCAGATAACACACACACCGACAACACACACACACACAACACACACACACACCGACAACACACACACACACACACCGACAACACACACACACACACACTGACAACACACACACACCGACAACACACCACACACACACACACCGACAACACACACACACATACACACCGACAACACACACACACACCGACAACACACACACACACACACACACACACACACACACACACACCGACAACACACACACACACCGACAACACACACACACACACACCGACAACACACACACACACACCGCCAACACACACACACACACACCGACAACACATAAACACACACACACCGACAACACACACACACACACAGACAACACACACACACACACACCGACAACACACACACACACACACCGACAACACACACACACCGACAACACACACACACACACACACACACACACACACCGACAACACACACACACACCGACAACACACACACACACACACACTGACAACACACACACACACCGACAACACACACACACACACCGACAACTCACACACACACACACACACACACACACACACCGACAACACACACACACACCGACAACACACACACACACCGACAACACACACACACACAACACACACACACACACACCGACAACACACACACACACACACACCGACAACACACACACACACACCGACAACACACACACACACCGACAACACACACACACACACCGACAACAGACACACACACACCTACAACACACACACACACAAACAACACACACACACACACACCGACAACACACACACACACACACACCGACAACACACACACACACACACCGACAACACACACACACACACACACACCGACAACACACACACACACACCGACAACACACACACACACACACCGACAACACACACACACACACCGACAACACACACACACACACAACACACACACACACACCGACAACACACACACACACACACACCGACACACACACACACACACACACACACACACACCGACAACACACACACACACACATCGCCAACACACACACACACAAACACCAGCAACACACACACACACACACACACAGACAACACACACACACACACACCCACAACACACACACACCGACAACACACACACACACACACCGACAACACACACACACACACACCGACAACACACACACACACACACACTGACAACACACACACACACACACCGACAACACACACACACACACACCGACAACACACACACACACACACACACCGACAACACACACACACACACACACCGACAACACACACACACCGACAACACACACACACACACACACACTCAGACAACACACACACCGACAACACACACACACACAACACACACACACACCGACAACACACACACACACACACCGACAACACACACACACACACACTGACAACACACACACACACACACCGACAACACACACACACACACACCGACAACACACACACACATACACACCGACAACACACACACACACCGACAACACACACACACACACACACACACACACACACACACACACACACACACACACACCGACAACACACACACACACCGACAACACACACACACACACCGACAACACACACACACACACACCGACAACACACACACACACACACACTGACAACACACACACACACACACACCGACAACACACACACACACACACCGACAACACACACACACACACACACCGACAACACACACACACCGACAACACACACACACACACCGACAACACACACACACACCGACAACACACACACACACACACACCG
>NW_027675471.1:5000-22500 GCF_965601325.2 Salmo salar
GACAACACACACACACACACACAAACCGACAACACACACACACACACACCGACAACACACACACACACAACACACACACACACACACCGACAACACACACACACACACCGACAACACACACACACACACACGACAACACACACACACACACACACCGACACACACACACACACACCGACAACACACACACACACACACCGACAACACACACACACACACCGACAACACACACACACACACCGACAACACTACACACACACACCGACAACACACACACACACACACACACACACACACACACCGACAACACACACACACAAACACCGACAACACACACACACACACCGACAACACACACACACACACCGACAACACACACACACACACACACCACACACACACACACACACACCGACAACACACACACACACACACCGACAACACACACACACACACACACACCGACAACACACACACACACACACCGACAACACACACACACACACACCGACAACACACACACACACACACACACACACACACACACACACACACACACACACCGACAACACACACACACACACACCGACAACACACACACACACACCGACAACACACACACACACACACCGACAACACACACACACACACACACACACACCGACAACACACACACACACACACCGACAACACACACACACACACAACGACAACACACACACACACACACACTGACAACACACACACACACACACACACCGACAACACACACACACACACACTGACAACACACACACACACACACACCGACAACACACACACACACACACCGACACACACACACACACACACACCGACAACACACACACACACCGACAACACACACACACACACACACGACAACACACACACACACACATCGACAACACATAAACACACACACACCGACAACACACACACACACACACTGACAACACACACACATACACACCGACAACACACACACACACACCGACAACACACACACACACACCGACAACACACACACACACACCGACAACACACACACACACACACACACACGACAACACACACACACACACACCGACAACACACACACACACCGACAACACACACACACACCGACAACACATAAACACACACACACTGACAACACACACACACACACACACTGACAACACACACACATACACACCGACAACACACACACACACACACCGACAACACACACACACACACCGACAACACACACACACACACACACTGACAACACACACACATACACACCGACAACACACACACACACACCGACAACACACACACACACACCGACAACACACACACACACACACCGACACACACACACACACACACACACACACACACCGACAACACACACACACACACACCGACAACACACACACACACACCGACAACACACACACACACACACACACCGACAACACACACACACCGACACACACACACAACACACACACACACACCGACAACACACACACACACCGACAACACACACACACACACCGACAACACACACACACACACACACGACAACACACACACACACACACCGACAACACACACACACACACCGACAACACACACACACACCGACAACACACACACACACACCGACAACACACACACACACACTGACAACACATAAACACACACACACCGACAACACACACACACACACACTGACAACACACACACATACACACCGACAACACACACACACACACCGACAACACACACACACACACCGACAACACCTACACACACACACCGACAACACACACACACACACCACAACACACACACACACACACACCGACAACACACACACACAAACACCGACAACACACACACACACACCGACAACACACACACACACACCGACAACACACACACACACACACACAACACACACACACACACACACACACACACACACACACACACACGACAACACACACACACACACACACACACACACACCGACACACACACACACACACACACACCGACAACACACACACACAACACCGACACACACACACACACACACACACCGACAACACACACACACACACACACCGACAACACACACACACACACACCGACAACACACACACACACACCGACACACACACACAACACACACACACACACACCGACAACACACACACACACACACTGACAACACACACACACACACACACACCGACAACACACACACACACACACACGACAACACACACACACACACACACACCGACAACACACACACACCGACACACACAACACACACACACACACACCGACAACACACACACACACCGACAACACACACACACACACCGACAACACACACACACACACACACACACCGACAACACACACACACACACACCGACAACACACACACACACACACCGACAACACACACACACACACACACACACACACACACACACACCGACAACACACACACACACACACCGACAACACACACACACACACCGACAACACACACACACACACACACGACAACACACACACACACACACCGACAACACACACACACACACCGACAACACACACACACACACCGACAACACACACACACACACACACCGACAACACACACACACACACACGACAACACACACACACACACACCGACAACACACACACACACACACGACAACACACACACAACACACCGACAACACACACACACACACCGACAACACACACACACACACCGACAACACACACACACACACCGACAACACACACACACACACACCGACAACACACACACACACACACCGACAACACACACACACACCGACACACACACCACACACACACACACACACACCGACAACACACACACACACACACCGACAACACACACACACACACACACCGACAACACACACACACACACACCGACAACACACACACACACACACACACACACACACACACACCGACAACACACACACACACCGACACACACACACACACACACACCGACAACACACACACACCACACACACACACCGACAACACACACACACACACACACTGACAACACACACACACACACACCGACAACACACACACACACACCGACAACACACACACACACACCGACAACACACACACACCGACACACACACACACACACACACACACACACCGACAACACACACACACACACCGACACACACACACACACACACACCGACAACACACACACACCGACACCACACACACACACACACACCGACAACACACACACACACACGACAACACACACACACACACCGACAACACACACACACACACACAAACCGACAACACACACACACACACACCGACAACACACACACACACACCGACAACACACACACACACCGACAACACACACACACACACCGACAACACACACACACACACTGACAACACATAAACACACACACACCGACAACACACACACACACACACTGACAACACACACACACACACCGACAACACACACACACACACCGACAACACACACACACACACCGACAACACACAACACACACACACCGACAACACACACACACACACACCGACAACACACACACACACACACACACACACACACGACACACCACACACACACACACACACACACACACACACCGACAACACACACACACACACCGACAACACACACACACACACCGACAACACACACACACACACACACACCGACAACACACACACACACACACCGACACACACACACACACACACACCGACAACACACACACACACACCACACACACACACACACACCGACAACACACACACACACACACCGACAACACACACACACACACACCGACAACACACACACACACACACACACCGACAACACACACACACACACACACACACACACACACACACACACACACCGACAACACACACACACACCGACAACACACACACACACACACACCGACAACACACACACACACACACCGACAACACACAACACACACACACGACACACACACACACACACACACACACCAACAACACACACACACACACACCGACAACACACACACACACACCGACAACACACACACACACACCGACAACACACACACACACACACCGACAACACACACACACACACACACACGACAACACACACACACACCGACAACACACACACACACACACGACAACACACACACACACACACCGACAACACACACACACACACCGACAACACACACACACACACCGACAACACACACACACACACACGACAACACACACACACACACACACACGACAACACACACACACACACACCGACAACACACACACACACCGACAACACACACACACACCGACAACACACAACACACACACACTGACAACACACACACACACACACCGACAACACACACACACACACACCGACAACACACACACACACACACACCGACAACACACACACACACACACCGACAACACACACACACACACACACTGACACACACACACACACACCGACAACACACACACACACACCGACAACACACACACACACACACACCGACAACACACACACACCGACACACACACACCGACAAGACACACACACACACACACACACCGACAACACACACACACCGACACACACACACAACACACACACACACACACTCCGACAACACACACACACACATCGACAACACACACACACACTAACAAACCGACAACACACACACACACACACCGACAACACACACACACACACCGACAACACACACACACACCGACAACACACACACACACAACGACAACACACACACACACACTGACAACACATAAACACACACACACCGACAACACACACACACACACACTGACAACACACACACATACACACCGACAACACACACACACACACCGACAACACACACACACACACCGACAACACCTACACACACACACCGACAACACACACACACACACACACACACACACACAAACCGACAACACACACACACAAACACCGACAACACACACACACACACCGACAACACACACACACACACCGACAACACACACACACACACACACACACACACACACACACACACACACTGACAACACACACACACACACCGACAACACACACACACACACCGACAACACACACACACCGACACACACACACAACACACACACACCGACAACACACACACACACCGACAACACACACACACACACCGACAACACACACACACACACACAAACCGACAACACACACACACACACACCGACAACACACACACACACACCGACAACACACACACACACACCGACAACACACACACACATACCGACAACACACACACACACACACTGACAACACATAAACACACACACACCGACAACACACACACACACACACACTGACAACACACACACACACACACCGACAACACACACACACACACACACACCGACAACACACACACACCGACACACACACACAACACACACACACACCGACAACACACACACACACCGACAACACACACACACACACCGACAACACACACACACACACACAAACCGACAACACACACACACACCGACAACACACACACACACACACCGACAACACACACACACACAACACACACACACACACACCAACAACACACACACACACACCGACAACACACACACACACAACGCACACACACACACACCGACAACACACACACACACACATCGACAACACACACACACACACCGACAACACACACACAGACACCGACAACACACACACACACACACCGACAACACACACACACACCGACAACACACACACACACACACACTGACAACACACACACACACCGACAACACACACACACACACACCGACAACACACACACACACACACCGACAACACACACACACACAACACACACACACACACACCAACAACACACACACACACACCGACAACACACACACACACACAACACACACACACACACCGACAACACACACACACACACACCGACAACACACACACACACACACCGACAACACACAAACACACACCGACAACACACACACACCGACAACACACACACACACACACACCGACAACACACACACACAACACACACAAACACACCGACAACACACACACACACCGACAACACACACACACACACCGACAACACACACACACACACACAAACCGACAACACACACACACACACACCGACAACACACACACACACACCGACAACACACACACACACCGACAACACACACACACACACACACCGACAACACACACACACACACACCGACAACACATAAACACACACACACTGACAACACACACACACACACACACTGACAACACACACACATACACAACGACAACACACACACAAACACCGACAACACACACACACACACCGACAACACACACACACACACACACACTGACAACACACACACATACACACCGACAACACACACACACACACCGACAACACACACACACACACCGACAACACACACACACACACACCGACAACACACACACACACACACACACACACACACACACACCGACAACACACACACACACACACTGACAACACACACACACACCGACAACACACACACACACACACACACCGACAACACACACACACCGACACACACACACAACACACACACACACACCGACAACACACACACACACACTGACAACACATAAACACACACACACCGACAACACACACACACACACACCGACAACACACACACATACACACCGACAACACACACACACACACCGACAACACACACACACACACCGACAACACACACACACACACCGACAACACACACACACACACACACACCGACAACACACACACACACACACCGACAACACACACACACACCGACAACACACACACACACCGACAACACATAAACACACACACACTGACAACACACACACACACACACACTGACAACACACACACATACACACCGACAACACACACACACACACACACCGACAACACACACCCACACACCGACAACACACACACACACACACACTGACAACACACACACATACACACCGACAACACACACACACACACACCGACAACACACACACACACACACACACACACACCGACAACACACACACACACACACCGACAACACACACACACACACCGACAAGACACACACACACACACACACACCGACAACACACACACACCGACACACACACACAACACACACACACACACACTCCGACAACACACACACACACATCGACAACACACACACACACACACAAACCGACAACACACACACACACACACCGACAACACACACACACACACCGACAACACACACACACACCGACAACACACACACACACAACGACAACACACACACACACACTGACAACACATAAACACACACACACCGACAACACACACACACACACACTGACAACACACACACATACACACCGACAACACACACACACACACCGACAACACACACACACACACCGACAACACCTACACACACACACCGACAACACACACACACACACACACACACACACACAAACCGACAACACACACACACAAACACCGACAACACACACACACACACCGACAACACACACACACACACCGACAACACACACACACACACACACACACACACACACACACACACACACTGACAACACACACACACACACCGACAACACACACACACACACCGACAACACACACACACCGACACACACACACAACACACACACACCGACAACACACACACACACCGACAACACACACACACACACCGACAACACACACACACACACACAAACCGACAACACACACACACACACACCGACAACACACACACACACACCGACAACACACACACACACACCGACAACACACACACACACACCGACAACACACACACACACACACTGACAACACATAAACACACACACACCGACAACACACACACACACACACACTGACAACACACACACACACACACCGACAACACACACACACACACACACACCGACAACACACACACACCGACACACACACACACACACACACACACACCGACAACACACACACACACCGACAACACACACACACACACCGACAACACACACACACACACACACAAACCGACAACACACACACACACCGACAACACACACACACACACACCGACAACACACACACACACAACACACACACACACACACCAACAACACACACACACACACCGACAACACACACACACACAACGCACACACACACACACCGACAACACACACACACACACATCGACAACACACACACACACACCGACAACACACACACAGACACCGACAACACACACACACACACACCGACAACACACACACACACCGACAACACACACACACACACACACTGACAACACACACACACACCGACAACACACACACACACACACCGACAACACACACACACACACACCGACAACACACACACACACAACACACACACACACACACCAACAACACACACACACACACCGACAACACACACACACACACAACACACACACACACACCGACAACACACACACACACACACCGACAACACACACACACACACACCGACAACACACAAACACACACCGACAACACACACACACCGACAACACACACACACACACACACCGACAACACACACACACAACACACACAAACACACCGACAACACACACGACACACCGACAACACACACACACACACCGACAACACACACACACACACACAAACCGACAACACACACACACACACACCGACAACACACACACACACACCGACAACACACACACACACCGACAACACACACACACACACACACCGACAACACACACACACACACACCGACAACACATAAACACACACACACTGACAACACACACACACACACACACTGACAACACACACACATACACAACGACAACACACACACAAACACCGACAACACACACACACACACCGACAACACACACACACACACACACACTGACAACACACACACATACACACCGACAACACACACACACACACCGACAACACACACACACACACCGACAACACACACACACACACACCGACACACACACACCACACACACACACACACACACACACACACACACACACACCGACAACACACACACACACACACTGACAACACACACACACACCGACAACACACACACACACACACACACCGACAACACACACACACCGACACACACACACAACACACACACACACACCGACAACACACACACACACACTGACAACACATAAACACACACACACCGACAACACACACACACACACACCGACAACACACACACATACACACCGACAACACACACACACACACCGACAACACACACACACACACCGACAACACCTACACACACACACCGACAACACACACACACACACACACACACACACACACACACACACCGACAACACACACACACACAAACACCGACAACACACACACACACACACACCGACAACACACACACACACACCGACAACACACAAACACACACACACACACACACACACCGACAACACACACACACACACACCGACAACACACACACACACACACACACACACCGACAACACACACACACACACCGACAACACACACACACAAACACCGACAACACACACACACACACACACACACACCGACAACACACACACACACACCGACAACACACACACACACACAACGACAACACACACACACACACACACTGACAACACACACACACACACACACACCGACAACACACACACACACACACTGACAACACACACACACACACACACCGACAACACACACACACACACACCGACAACACACACACACACCGACAACACACACACACACCGACAACACACACACACACACACACCGACAACACACACACACACACATCGACAACACATAAACACACACACACCGACAACACACACACACACACACTGACAACACACACACATACACACCGACAACACACACACACACACCGACAACACACACACACACACCGACAACACACACACACACACCGACAACACACACACACACACACACACCGACAACACACACACACACACCGACAACACACACACACACCGACAACACACACACACACCGACAACACATAAACACACACACACTGACAACACACACACACACACACACACCTGACAACACACACACATACACACCGACAACACACACACACACACACACCGACAACACACACACACACACCGACAACACACACACACACACACACTGACAACACACACACACACACATCGACAACACACACACACACACACTGACAACACACACACATACACACCGACAACACACACACACACACCGACAACACACACACACACACCGACAACACACACACACCGACAACAACACACACACACACACACACACACACACACAAACCGACAACACACACACACAAACACCGACAACACACACACACACACCGACAACACACACACACACACCGACAACACACACACACACACACACACACACACACACACACACACACACACACACACACACACTGACAACACACACACACACACCGACAACACACACACACACACCGACAACACACACACACCGACACACACACACAACACACACACACCGACAACACACACACACACCGACAACACACACACACACACCGACAACACACACACACACACACAAACCGACAACACACACACACACACACCGACAACACACACACACACACCGACAACACACACACACCGACACACACACACACACACCGACAACACACACACACACACACTGACAACACATAAACACACACACACCGACAACACACACACACACACACACTGACAACACACACACACACACACCGACAACACACACACACACACACACACCGACAACACACACACACCGACACACACACACAACACACACACACACACCGACAACACACACACACACCGACAACACACACACACACACAGACAACACACACACACACACACAAACCGACAACACACACACACACCAACAACACACACACACACACACCGACAACACACACACACACAACACACACACACACACACCAACAACACACACACACACACCGACAACACACACACACACAACGCACACACACACACACCGACAACACACACACACACACATCGACAACACACACACACACACCGACAACACACACACAGACACCGACAACACACACACACACACACCGACAACACACACACACACACACACTGACAACACACACACACACACACCGACAACACACACACACACACACCGACAACACACACACACACACACCGACAACACACACACACACAACACACACACACACACACCAACAACACACACACACACACCGACAACACACACACACACAACACACACACACACACCGACAACACACACACACACACACCGACAACACACACACACACACACCGACAACACACACACACACACCGACAACACACACACACCGACAACACACACACACACACACACACCGACAACACACACACACAACACACACACACACACCGACAACACACACACACACCGACAACACACACACACACACCGACAACACACACACACACACACAAACCGACAACACACACACACACACACCGACAACACACACACACACACCGACAACACACACACACACCGACAACACACACACACACACACACCGACAACACACACACACACACACCGACAACACATAAACACACACACACTGACAACACACACACACACACACACTGACAACACACACACATACACAACGACAACACACACACAAACACCGACAACACACACACACACACCGACAACACACACACACACACACACACACACTGACAACACACACACATACACACCGACAACACACACACACACACCGACAACACACACACACACACACACACACACACACACACACCGACAACACACACACACACACACTGACAACACACACACACACCGACAACACACACACACACACACACACCGACAACACACACACACCGACACACACACACAACACACACACACACACCGACAACACACACACACACACTGACAACACATAAACACACACACACCGACAACACACACACACACACACCGACAACACACACACATACACACCGACAACACACACACACACACCGACAACACACACACACACACCGACAACACCTACACACACACACCGACAACACACACACACACACACACACACACACACACACACCGACAACACACACACACAAACACCGACAACACACACACACACACCACACACCGACAACACACACACACACACCGACAACACACACACACACACACACACACACACACACCGACAACACACACACACACACACCGACAACACACACACACACACACACACACACCGACAACACACACACACACACCGACAACACACACACACAAACACCGACAACACACACACACACACACACACACACACCGACAACACACACACACACACCGACAACACACACACACACACAACGACAACACACACACACACACACACTGACAACACACACACACACACACACACCGACAACACACACACACACACACTGACAACACACACACACACACCGACAACACACACACACACACCGACAACACACACACACACCGACAACACACACACACACCGACAACACACACACACACACACACCGACAACACACACACACACACATCGACAACACATAAACACACACACACCGACAACACACACACACACACACTGACAACACACACACATACACACCGACAACACACACACACACACCGACAACACACACACACACACCGACAACACACACACACACACCGACAACACACACACACACACACACCGACAACACACACACACACACACCGACAACACACACACACACCGACAACACACACACACACCGACAACACATAAACACACACACACTGACAACACACACACACACACACACACTGACAACACACACACATACACACCGACAACACACACACACACACACACCGACAACACACACACACACACCGACAACACACACACACACACACACTGACAACACACACACATACACACCGACAACACACACACACACACCGACAACACACACACACACACCGACAACACACACACACACCGACAACACACACACACACACACACACACACACACCGACAACACACACACACACACACCGACAACACACACACACACACCGACAACACACACACACACACACACACCGACAACACACACACACCGACACACACACACAACACACACACACACACCGACAACACACACACGCTCCGACAACACACACACACACACACCGACAACACACACACACACACACAAACCGATAACACACACACACACACACCGACAACACACACACACACACCGACAACACACACACACACACAACGACAACACACACACACACACCCACAACACACACACACACACACTGACAACACATAAACACACACACACCGACAACACACACACACACACACTGACAACACACACACATACACACCGACAACACACACACACACACCGACAACACACACACACACACCGACAACACCTACACACACACACCGACAACACACACACACACACACACACACACACACACACCGACAACACACACACACAAACACCGACAACACACACACACACACCGACAACACACACACACCGACAACACACACACACACACACACACACACACACACACACACCGACAACACACACACACACACACCGACAACACACACACACACACACACACCGACAACACACACACACACACACCGACAACACACACACACAAACACCGACAACACACACACACACACACACACACACACCGACAACACACACACCGACACACACACACACACACACACACACACCGACAACACACACACACACCGACAACACACACACACAAACACCGACAAGACACACACACACACACACACACACCGACAACACACACACACACACACACCGACAACACACACACACACACAACGACAACACACACACACACACACACTGACAACACACACACACACACACACACCGACAACACACACACACACACACTGACAACACACACACACACACACACCGACAACACACACACACACACACCGACAACACACACACACACACCGACAACACACACACACACCGACAACACACACACACACACACCGACAACACACACACACACACATCGACAACACATAAACACACACACACCGACAACACACACACACACACACTGACAACACACACACATACACACCGACAACACACACACACACACCGACAACACACACACACACACCGACAACACACACACACCGACAACACACACACACACACACACACACCGACAACACACACACACACACATCGACAACACACACACACACACCGACAACACACACCGACAACACATAAACACACACACACTGACAACACACACACACACACACACACTGACAACACACACACATACACACCGACAACACACACACACACACACCGACAACACACACACACACACCGACAAGACACACACACACACACACTGACAACACACACACATACACACCGACAACACACACACACACACCGACAACACACACACACACACCGACAACACACACACACACCGACAACACACACACACACACACACACACACACACACACCGACAACACACACACACACACACCGACAACACACACACACACACCGACAACACACACACACACACACACACACCGACAACACACACACACCGACACACACACACAACACACACACACACACCGACAACACACACACACTCCGACAACACACACACACACACCGACAACACACACACACACACACAAACCGACAACACACACACACACCGACAACACACACACACACACACCGACAACACACACACACACCGACAACACACACACACACACCGACAACACACACACACACACACTGACAACACATAAACACACACACACCGACAACACACACACACACACACTGACAACACACACACATACACACCGACAACACACACACACACCGACAACACACACACACACACCGACAACACCTACACACACACACCGACAACACACACACACACACACACACACACACACACACACCGACAACACACACACACAAACACCGACAACACACACACACACACCGACAACACACACACACACACCGACAACACACACACACACACACACACACACACACACACACCGACAACACACACACACACACACCGACAACACACACACACACACACACACACACACACCGACAACACACACACACACACACCGACAACACACACACACAAACACCGACAACACACACACACACACACACACCGACAACACACACACACACACACACCAACAACACACACACACACACAACGACAACACACACACACACACACTGACAACACACACACACACACACACCGACAACACACACACACACACACTGACAACACACACACACACACACACACCGACAACACACACACACACACACCGACAACACACACACACACACACACACCGACAACACACACACACCGACACACACACACAACACACACACACCGACAACACACACACACACACCGACAACACACACACACACACTGACAACACACACACAACACACACACACCGACAACACACACACACACACACCGACAACACACACACACACACACACACCGACAACACACACACACCGACACACACACACAACACACACACACCGACAACACACACACACACACACCGACAACACACACACACACACCGACAACACACACACACACACACAAACCGACAACACACACACACACACACCGACAACACACACACACACACCGATAACACACACACACACCGACAACACACACACACACACACACCGACAACACACACACACACACATCGACAACACATAAACACACACACACCGACAACACACACACACACACACTGACAACACACACACATACACACCGACAACACACAAACACACACCGACAACACACACACACACACCGACAACACACACACACACACCGACAACACACACACACACACACACACCGACAACACACACACACACCGACAACACACACACACACCGACACACACACACACACACACACACCGACAACACACACACACACACACCGACAACACACACACACACACACACCAACAACACACACACACACACACCGACAACACACACACACACACACACTGACAACACACACACACCGACAACACACACACACACCGACAACACACACACACACACACACCGACAACACACACACACCGACACACACACACCGACAACACACACACACACACACACTGACAACACACACACATACACACCGACAACACACACACACACACCGACAACACACACACACACACCGACAACACACACACACACACACTGACAACACACACACACACACACCGACAACACACACACACACACACCGACAACACACACACACACACACACCGACAACACACACACACCGACACACACACACAACACACACACACCGACAACACACACACACACACCGACAACACACACACACCGACAACACACACACACACACACAAACCGACAACACACACACACACACACCGACAACACACACACACACCGACAACACACACACACACCGACAACACACACACACACACACACCGACAACACACACACACACACATCGACAACACATAAACACACACACACCGACACACACACACACACACACTGACAACACACACACACACACCGACAACACACACACACACACCGACAACACACACACACACACCGACAACACACAGACACACACACACACCGACAACACACACACACACACACCGACAACACACACACACACCGACAACACACACACACACCGACAACACACACACACACACCACACA
>NW_027675471.1:27500-30000 GCF_965601325.2 Salmo salar
CACACACACACACACACCGACAACACACACACATACACACCGACAACACACACACACACACCGACAACACACACACACACACCGACAACACCTACACACACACACCGACAACACACACACACACACACACACACACACACACACCGACAACACACACACACACACACCGACAACACACACACACACACACACCGACAACACACACACACACACCGACAACACACACACACACACGACAACACACACACACACCGACAACACACACACACACACACCGACAACACACACACACACACACACACACACACACCGACAACACACACACACACACCGACAACACACACACACAAACACCGACAACACACACACACACACACACACACACACCGACACACACACACACACACACCGCACACACACACACACACACACACACCGACAACACACACACACACACACACTGACAACACACACACACACACACACACCGACAACACACACACACACACACTGACAACACACACACACACACACACCGACAACACACACACACACACCGACAACACACACACACACCGACAACACACACACACACCGACAACACACCACACACACACACGACAACACACACACACACACATCGACAACACATAAACACACACACACCGACAACACACACACACACACACTGACAACACACACACATACACACCGACAACACACACACACACACCGACAACACACACACACACACCGACAACACACACACACACACCGACAACACACACACACACACACACCGACAACACACACACACACACACCGACAACACACACACACACCGACAACACACACACACACCGACAACACATACACACACACACACTGACAACACACACACACACACACACACTGACAACACACACACATACACACCGACAACACACACACACACACACACCGACAACACACACACACACACCGACAACACACACACACACACACACACTGACAACACACACACACACACACCGACAACACACACACACACACCGACAACACACACACACACACCGACAACACACACACACACCGACACACCCACACACACACACACACACACACCGACAACACACACACACACACACCGACAACACACACACACACACCGACAACACACACACACACACACACACCGACAACACACACACACACACACACACAACACACACACACACACACCGACACACACACACACACACCGACAACACACACACACACACACCGACAACACACACACACACACACACCGACAACACACACACACACACACGACAACACACACACACACACCGACAACACACACACACACACACGACAACACACACACACACACCGACAACACACACACACACACCGACAACACACACACACACACACCGACAACACACACACACACACACCGACAACACACACACACACACACACGACAACACACACACACACACCGACAACACACACACACACACCGACAACACACACACACACACACACCGACAACACACACACACACACACACCGACAACACACACACACACCGACAACACACACACACAAACACCGACAACACACACACACACACCGACAACACACACACACCGACAACACACACACACGACACACACACACACACACACACCGACAACACACACACACACACACCGACAACACACACACACACACACACACCGACAACACACACACACACACACCGACAACACACACACACACACACCGACAACACACACACACACACACACACACACACACACAACACACACACCACACACACAACACACACACACACACACCGACAACACACACACACACACACACACACACACACACACACCGACAAACACACACACACACACCGACAACACACACACACACACCGACAACACACACACACACACACACACACCGACAACACACACACACACACGACACACACACACACACACACGACAACACACACACACACACACACGACACACACACACACACACACACACACCGACAACACACACACACACACACCGACAACACACACACACACACACACCGACAACACACACACACACACACCGACAACACACACACACACACCGACAACACACACACACACCGACAACACACACACACACACGACAACACACACACACACACACGACAACACACACACACACACACCGACAACACACACACACACACACACCGACAACACACACACACACACACGACAACACACACACAACACACCGACAACACACACACACACCACACGACAACACACACACACACACCACACACACACACACACACACACCGACAACACACACACACACACACCGACAACACACACACACACACCGACAACACACACACACACACACCGACACACACACACACACACACACACACACACACCGACAACACA
>NW_027675471.1:35000-67500 GCF_965601325.2 Salmo salar
CACACACACACACACACACACACACACACACACACACACACACACACACACACACACACCGACAACACACACACACACACACCGACACACACACACACACACCGACACACACACACACACACACCGACAACACACACACACACACACCGACAACACACACACACACACCGACACACACACACACACACACCGACAACACACACACACACACACCGACAACACACACACACACACACCGACAACACACACACACACACGACACACACACACACACACACCGACAACACACACACACACACACCGACAACACACACACACACACACCGACAACACACACACACACACCGACAACACACACACACACACCGACAACACACACACACACACACCGACAACACACACACACACACACACACACACACACACACACACACACACACCGACAACACACACACACACACACACCGACAACACACACACACACACACCGACAACACACACACACACACCGACAACACACACACACACACCGACAACACACACACACACACACCGACAACACACACACACACACACCGACAACACACACACACACACACACACACACACACACACGACAACACACACACACACACCGACAACACACACACACACACACCGACAACACACACACACACACACCGACAACACACACACACACACACGACAACACACACACACACACACACCGACAACACACACACACACACCGACAACACACACACACACACACCGACAACACACACACACACACACGACACACACACACACACACACACCGACAACACACACACACACACACCGACAACACACACACACACACCGACAACACACACACACACACCGACAACACACACACACACACACCGACAACACACACACACACACCGACACACACACACACACACACCGACAACACACACACACACACACAGACAACACACACACACACACCGACAACACACACACACACACACCGACAACACACACACACACACACCGACACACACACACACACACACACCGACAACACACACACACACACACCGACAACACACACACACACACACCGACAACACACACACACACACACCGACAACACACACACACACACACCGACACACACACACACACACACACACACACACGACAACACACACACACACACACCGACAACACACACACACACACCGACAACACACACACACACACACGACACACACACACGACAACACACACACACACACACACGACACACACACACACACACACCGACAACACACACACACACACACACGACACACACACACACACACACACCGACAACACACACACACACACACCGACAACACACACACACACACACCACCGACAACACACACACACACACACCGACAACACACACACACACACACGACAACACACACACACACACCGACAACACACACACACACACACACAACACACACACACACACACACACACACACACACACACACACACACACACACACACACACACACACACACACCGACAACACACACACACACACACACACACACACACACACACACACACACCGACAACACACACACACACACACCGACAACACACACACACACACACCGACAACACACACACACACACACACCGACAACACACACACACACACCGACAACACACACACACACACCGACAACACACACACACACACACCGACAACACACACACACACACACCGACAACACACACACACACACCGACAACACACACACACACACACACCGACAACACACACACACACACGACACACACACACACACACACACCGACAACACACACACACACACACGACACACACACACACACACACACACACACACACACACACACACACACACCGACAACACACACACACACACACGACAACACACACACACACACACCGACAACACACACACACACACACCGACAACACACACACACACACACCGACAACACACACACACACACACGACACACACACACACACACACACACACACCGACACACACACACACACACACACCGACAACACACACACACACACCGACAACACACACACACACACACACGACACACACACACACACACCGACAACACACACACACACACCGACAACACACACACACACACACGACAACACACACACACACACACCGACAACACACACACACACACACCGACAACACACACACACACACACCGACACACACACACACACACACACACCGACAACACACACACACACACCGACAACACACACACACACACACACCGACAACACACACACACACACACCGACAACACACACACACACACACACACCGACAACACACACACACACACACGACACACACACACACACACACCGACAACACACACACACACACACCGACAACACACACACACACACACCGACAACACACACACACACACCGACAACACACACACACACACCGACAACACACACACACACACCGACAACACACACACACACACACCGACAACACACACACACACACCGACAACACACACACACACACGACAACACACACACACACACCGACAACACACACACACACACACACCGACAACACACACACACACACCGACAACACACACACACACACACGACACACACACACACACACACACCGACAACACACACACACACACACACGACAACACACACACACACACACCGACAACACACACACACACACACCGACAACACACACACACACACCGACACACACACACACACACACCGACAACACACACACACACACACACACACACACACACGACAACACACACACACACACACGACAACACACACACACACACACCGACAACACACACACACACACACCGACAACACACACACACACACACCGACAACACACACACACACACCGACAACACACACACACACACCGACAACACACACACACACACACACCGACAACACACACACACACACACCGACAACACACACACACACACCGACAACACACACACACACACGACAACACACACACACACACACCGACAACACACACACACACACACACCGACAACACACACACACACACACCGACAACACACACACACACACCGACAACACACACACACACACGACACACACACACACACACACCGACAACACACACACACACACACCGACAACACACACACACACACACCGACAACACACACACACACACACCGACAACACACACACACACACACCGACAACACACACACACACACACCGACAACACACACACACACACCGACAACACACACACACACACACCGACAACACACACACACACACCGACAACACACACACACACACCGACAACACACACACACACACACACACACACACACACACACACACACACACCGACACACACACACACACACACACCGACAACACACACACACACACACCGACAACACACACACACACACACCGACAACACACACACACACACACCGACAACACACACACACACACACCGACAACACACACACACACACACGACAACACACACACACACACCGACAACACACACACACACACACACGACAACACACACACACACACCGACAACACACACACACACACACACCCGACAACACACACACACACACCGACAACACACACACACACACGACACCGACACACACACACACACCGACAACACACACACACACACACACCGACAACACACACGACACACACGACACACACACGACACACACACACACACACACACCGACAACACACACACACACACACCGACAACACACACACACACACACCGACAACACACACACACACCGACAACACACACACACACACACCGACAACACACACACACACACCGACAACACACACACACACACACACACGACGACACACACACGACACACCGACAACACACACACACACACCGACAACACACACACACACACCGACAACACACACACACACACACACACGACGACAACACACACACACACCGACAACACACACACACACACCAACAACACACGCACACACACCGACAACACACACACACACACACCGACAACACACCACACACACACGACACACCGACACACACACACACACACGACACTCGACACACACACACACACACCGACACACACACACGACACACACACACACACACGACACACACGACACACACACACACACACACCGACAACACACACACACACACACGCACACACACACACACTGACAACACACCGACACACACACACACACACACCGACAACACACACACACACAACACACACACACACACCGACAACACACACACCGACAACGCACACACACACACCGACAACACACACACACACACACCGACAACACACACACACACACACACACACACACACACCGACAACACACACACACACAACACACACACACACAACACACACACACACACACACACCGACAACACACACACACACACACCGACAACACACACACACACACACGACAACACACACACACACACACGACACCACACACACACACCACACACACCGACAACACACACACACACACCGACACACACACACACACACACACCACAACACACACACACACACACCGACAACACACACACACCACAACACACACACACACACACACACACACACCACACACACACACACACCGACAACACACACACACACACACACACACACACACACACACACACACACACACACACACAACACCGACACACACACACACACACCGACAACACACACACACACACACGACACAACACACACACACACCGACAACACACACACACACACGACACACCACACACACACACACACACGACAACACACACACACACACCGACAACACACACACACACACACCGACACACACACACACACACACCGACAACACACACACACACACACCGACAACACACACACACACACACCGACAACACACACACACACACGACACCCACACACACACACACACACCGACAACACACACACACACACCGACAACACACACACACACACACCGACAACACACACACACACACCGACACACACACACACACACACACCGACACACACACACACACACACACGACACACACACACACACACACCGACACACACACACACACACACACACACACCGACAACACACACACACACACACCACAACACACACACACACACACACACACACACACACACCGACAACACACACACACACACACCGACAACACACACACACACACACACGACACACACACACACACACACACCGACAACACACACACACACACACGACACACACACACACACACGACAACACACACACACACACACACACCGACAACACACACACACCACACACACACACACACACACACACACCGACACACACACACACACACACCGACAACACACACACACACACCGACAACACACACAACACACACGACACACACACACACACCGACACACACACACACCGACAACACACACACACACACACACCGACAACACACACACACACACACCGACAACACACACACACACACACACACACCACACACACACACACACGACACACACACACACACACACACCGACACACACACACACACACACCGACAACACACACACACACACACCGACAACACACACACACACACACACCGACAACACACACACACACACACGACAACACACACACACACACACCGACAACACACACACACACACCGACAACACCACACACACACACACGACCACACACACACACACACACACGACAACACACACACACACACACCGACACACACACACACACACACCGACAACACACACACACACACCACCGACACACACACACACACCGACAACACACACACACACACACCACACACACACACACACACCGACACACACACACACACACACACCGACAACACACACACACACACACACGACACACACACACACACACACCGACAACACACACACACACCGACAACACACACACACACACACACGACAACACACACACACACACCGACAACACACACACACACACACACGACAACACACACACACACAACACACACACACACACACACACACACACACACACCGACAACACACACACACACACACCGACAACACACACCACACACACCGACAACACACACACACACACCGACAACACACACACACACACACCGACAACACACACACACACACACCGACAACACACACACACCCACCACACACACACACACACACACACCGACAACACACACACACACACCGACACACACACACACACACACGACAACACACACACACACACACCGACACACACACACACACACACACGACAACACACACACACACACACCGACAACACACACACACACCGACAACACACACACACACACACCGACAACACACACACACACACACCGACAACACACACACACACACCGACAACACACACACACACACACCGACAACACACACACACACACACCGACAACACACACACACACACACGACAACACACACACACACACCGACAACACACACACACACACACGACAACACACACACACACACCGACAACACACACACACACACCGACAACACACACACACACACACGACAACACACACACACACACACACGACACACACACACACACACACACACCGACAACACACACACACACACACCGACAACACACACACACACACACCACAACGACACACACACACACACACACACACACACACGACAACACACACACACACACACCGACAACACACACACACACACCGACAACACACACACACCACACACGACAACACACACACACACACACACACACACACACACACACACACCGACAACACACACACACACACACACGACAACACACACACACACCGACACACACACACACACACACACACACACACACACACACACACACGACAACACACACACACACACACACCGACAACACACACACACACACACCGACAACACACACACACACACACACCGACAACACACACACACACACGACACACACACACACACACACACACACACACCGACAACACACACACACACACACGACAACACACACACACACACACACGACACACACACACACACACCGACAACACACACACACACACACCGACAACACACACACACACACACCGACAACACACACACACACACCGACAACACACACACACACACACACACACACACACACACACACACACACACACCGACAACACACACACACACACACCGACAACACACACACACACACCGACAACACACACACACACACACCACACGACACACACACACACACACACACCGACAACACACACACACACACACCGACAACACACACACACACACACCGACAACACACACACACACACACCGACAACACACACACACACACCGACAACACACACACACACACACCGACAACACACACACACACACACCGACAACACACACACACACACCGACAACACACACACACACACACCGACAACACACACACACACACACACACACCGACAACACACACACACACACACGACACACACACACACACACACACCGACAACACACACACACACACCGACAACACACACACACACACACCGACAACACACACACACACACACCGACAACACACACACACACACACCGACAACACACACACACACACACACGACACACACACACACACACGACAACACACACACACACACACGACAACACACAACACACACACACGACAACACACACACACACGACAACACACACACACACACACCGACAACACACACACACACACACCGACAACACACACACACACACAACACACACACACACACACACACCGACAACACACACACACACACACGACACACACACACACACACACCGACAACACACACACACACACACCGACACACACACACACACACCGACAACACACACACACACACCGACACACACACACACACACACACCGACAACACACACACACACACACCGACACACACACACACACACACCGACAACACACACACACACACACACGACAACACACACACACACACCGACAACACACACACACACACCGACAACACACACACACACACACCGACAACACACACACACACACACCGACAACACACACACACACACACCGACAACACACACACACACACACACACACACACACACACACCGACAACACACACACACACACACCGACAACACACACACACACACACGACACACACACACACACACACCGACAACACACACACACACACACGACAACACACACACACACACACCGACAACACACACACACACACACCGACAACACACACACACACACCGACACACACACACACACACACCGACAACACACACACACACACACGACACACACACACACACACACACCGACAACACACACACACACACACACACACACACACACACACACACCGACAACACACACACACACACACACCGACACACACACACACACACCGACAACACACACACACACACACCGACAACACACACACACACACACCGACAACACACACACACACACACACACACACACACCGACACACACACACACACACCGACAACACACACACACACACACCGACAACACACACACACCACACACCGACAACACACACACACACACCGACAACACACACACACACACCGACAACACACACACACACACACCGACAACACACACACACACACACCGACAACACACACACACACACAACACACACACACACACACACACACACACACACACACACACACACACACACACACCGACAACACACACACACACACACCGACACACACACACACACACCGACAACACACACACACACACACCGACAACACACACACACACACCGACAACACACACACACACACACACACGACACACACACACACACACCGACAACACACACACACACACACCGACAACACACACACACACACCGACAACACACACACACACACACGACAACACACACACACACACCGACAACACACACACACACACACGACACACACACACACACACACACCGACACACACACACACACACACCGACAACACACACACACACACCGACACACACACACACACACACCGACAACACACACACACACACCGACAACACACACACACACACCGACAACACACACACACACACACCGACACACACACACACACACACCGACAACACACACACACACACACACACACGACAACACACACACACACACACCGACAACACACACACACACACCGACAACACACACACACACACACCGACAACACACACACACACACACACCGACACACACACACACACACACCGACAACACACACACACACACCGACAACACACACACACACACCGACAACACACACACACACACACCGACAACACACACACACACACACACACAACACACACACACACACACCGACAACACACACACACACACACACCGACAACACACACACACACACCGACAACACACACACACACACACGACACACACACACACACACACCGACAACACACACACACACACACCGACAACACACACACACACACCGACAACACACACACACACACACCACACACACACACACACACCGACAACACACACACACACACCGACAACACACACACACACACACACCGACAACACACACACACACACACGACAACACACACACACACACCGACAACACACACACACACACCGACAACACACACACACACACACCGACAACACACACACACACACACCGACAACACACACACACACACACCGACAACACACACACACACACACGACACACACACACACACACACACACACACACACACCGACAACACACACACACACACACCGACAACACACACACACACACACCGACAACACACACACACACACACACCGACAACACACACACACACCGACAACACACACACACACACACCGACAACACACACACACACACACCGACAACACACACACACACACACCGACACACACACACACACACACCGACAACACACACACACACACACCGACAACACACACACACACACACCGACAACACACACACACACACCGACAACACACACACACACACACCGACAACACACACACACACACACCGACAACACACACACACACACCGACAACACACACACACACACACACACACACACACACACACCGACAACACACACACACACACACACCGACAACACACACACACACACACCGACAACACACACACACACACACCGACAACACACACACACACACACCGACAACACACACACACACACACCGACAACACACACACACACACACACACACACACACACACACGACACACACACACACACACCGACAACACACACACACACACACCGACAACACACACACACACACACGACAACACACACACACACACACACCGACAACACACACACACACACACCGACAACACACACACACACACACCGACAACACACACACACACACCGACAACACACACACACACACACCGACAACACACACACACACACACACACACACACACACACACACCGACAACACACACACACACACACCGACAACACACACACACACACCGACAACACACACACACACACACACACACACACACACACACACACACACACACACACCGACAACACACACACACACACACCGACAACACACACACACACACACCGACAACACACACACACACACACCGACACACACACACACACACACCGACAACACACACACACACACCGACAACACACACACACACACGACAACACACACACACACACACCGACAACACACACACACACACCGACAACACACACACACACACACCGACAACACACACACACACACACCGACAACACACACACACACACACGACACACACACACACACACACACCGACAACACACACACACACACACACCGACAACACACACACACACACACCGACACACACACACACACACACCGACAACACACACACACACACACCGACAACACACACACACACACACACGACAACACACACACACACACCGACAACACACACACACACACACACACACACACACACACCGACACACACACACACACACACCGACAACACACACACACACACACCGACAACACACACACACACACACCGACAACACACACACACACACACCGACAACACACACACACACACCGACACACACACACACACACACACCGACAACACACACACACACACACGACAACACACACACACACACACCGACAACACACACACACACACCGACAACACACACACACACACACCGACAACACACACACACACACACGACAACACACACACACACACACCGACAACACACACACACACACACGACACACACACACACACACACCGACAACACACACACACACACCGACACACACACACACACACACACGACAACACACACACACACACACGACACACACACACACACACGACAACACACACACACACACACCGACAACACACACACACACCGACACACACACACACACACACCGACAACACACACACACACACACCGACAACACACACACACACACACACGACACACACACACACACACACCGACAACACACACACACACACACCGACAACACACACACACACACACACACACACACACACACACACACACCGACAACACACACACACACACCGACAACACACACACACACACACCGACACACACACACACACACCGACAACACACACACACACACACACACACCGACACACACACACACACACACACCGACAACACACACACACACACACCGACAACACACACACACACACACGACAACACACACACACACACACCGACAACACACACACACACACCGACACACACACACACACACCGACAACACACACACACACACACCGACAACACACACACACACACCGACACACACACACACACACCGACAACACACACACACACACACACAGACAACACACACACACACACCGACAACACACACACACACACACACCGACAACACACACACACACACACACACACACACACACACACCGACAACACACACACACACACCGACAACACACACACACACACACGACACACACACACACACACACACCGACACACACACACACACACACCGACAACACACACACACACACACCGACAACACACACACACACACACCGACAACACACACACACACACACCGACAACACACACACACACACCGACAACACACACACACACACCGACAACACACACACACACACACACGACAACACACACACACACACACACACACACACACACACCGACAACACACACACACACACACACCGACAACACACACACACACCGACACACACACACACACACACACCGACAACACACACACACACACACCGACAACACACACACACACACACACACACACACACACACACACACACGACAACACACACACACACACACCGACAACACACACACACACACCGACAACACACACACACACACACCGACAACACACACACACACCGACACACACACACACACACCGACAACACACACACACACCGACAACACACACACACACACACACGACAACACACACACACACACACCGACAACACACACACACACACACCGACAACACACACACACACACACCGACAACACACACACACACACCGACAACACACACACACACACACCGACACACACACACACACACACACCGACAACACACACACACACACCGACAACACACACACACACCGACACACACACACACACACACACCGACAACACACACACACACACACACACACACACCGACAACACACACACACACACCGACAACACACACACACACACCGACACACACACACACACACACACACCGACAACACACACACACACACACCGACAACACACACACACACACCGACAACACACACACACACACACCGACACACACACACACACACACACCGACAACACACACACACACACACCGACAACACACACACACACACACCGACAACACACACACACACACCGACAACACACACACACACACACCGACAACACACACACACACACACCGACAACACACACACACACACACCGACAACACACACACACACACCGACAACACACACACACACACGACACACACACACACACACACCGACAACACACACACACACACACCGACAACACACACACACACACACCGACAACACACACACACACACCGACAACACACACACACACACACCGACAACACACACACACACACCGACAACACACACACACACACACGACACACACACACACACACACCGACAACACACACACACACACACCGACAACACACACACACACACACACACACACACACACACACACACACACACACACACACCACACACACACACACACACCGACACACACACACACACACACCGACAACACACACACACACACACGACAACACACACACACACACACCGACACACACACACACACACACACACACCGACAACACACACACACACACACCGACAACACACACACACACACACCGACAACACACACACACACACCGACACACACACACACACACCGACAACACACACACACACACACACCGACAACACACACACACACACCGACAACACACACACACACACCGACAACACACACACACACACCGACAACACACACACACACACACCGACAACACACACACACACACACGACACACACACACACACACACCGACAACACACACACACACACACCGACAACACACACACACACACACCGACAACACACACACACACACACCGACAACACACACACACACACACCGACAACACACACACACACACCGACAACACACACACACACACCGACAACACACACACACACACACCGACAACACACACACACACACACACGACAACACACACACACACACACACGACACACACACACACACACACACACCGACAACACACACACACACACACCGACAACACACACACACACACACCGACAACACACACACACACACACACCGACAACACACACACACACACACCGACAACACACACACACACACACGACACACACACACACACACACACACACACACACACACACACCGACAACACACACACACACACACCGACAACACACACACACACACCGACACACACACACACACACACACCGACACACACACACACACACACCGACAACACACACACACACACACGACACACACACACACACACCGACAACACACACACACACACCGACAACACACACACACACACACACCGACAACACACACACACACACACACGACACACACACACACACACACCGACAACACACACACACACACCGACAACACACACACACACACACCGACAACACACACACACACACCGACAACACACACACACACACACCGACAACACACACACACACACACCGACAACACACACACACACACACACACACACACACACACACACACACACCGACAACACACACACACACACACCGACAACACACACACACACACACCGACAACACACACACACACACCGACAACACACACACACACACACCGACAACACACACACACACACACGACACACACACACACACACACCGACAACACACACACACACACACACCGACAACACACACACACACACACCGACAACACACACACACACACACACACACACACACACACACACACACACCGACACACACACACACACACCGACAACACACACACACACACACCGACAACACACACACACACACACGACAACACACACACACACACACCGACAACACACACACACACACACCGACAACACACACACACACACCGACAACACACACACACACACCGACAACACACACACACACACACACACACACACACACACACACACACACACAACACACACACACACACACACACACACACACACACACACCGACAACACACACACACACACACACGACACACACACACACACACACACCGACAACACACACACACACACACCGACAACACACACACACACACCGACAACACACACACACACACACCGACAACACACACACACACACACGACAACACACACACACACACACCGACAACACACACACACACACACACACACCGACAACACACACACACACACCGACAACACACACACACACACACACACACACACACACACACACACACACACACCGACAACACACACACACACACCGACAACACACACACACACACACCGACAACACACACACACACACACCGACAACACACACACACACACACACACACACACACACACCGACACACACACACACACACACCGACAACACACACACACACACACACACACACACACACACACACACCGACAACACACACACACACCACACACACACACCGACAACACACACACACACACCGACAACACACACACACACACACCGACAACACACACACACACACCGACAACACACACACACACACACACACACACACACACACACACACACCGACAACACACACACACACGACAACACACACACACACACCGACAACACACACACACACACCGACAACACACACACACACACACACGACAACACACACACACACACACCGACAACACACACACACACACCGACAACACACACACACACACCGACACACACACACACACACCGACAACACACACACACACACACACACACACACACACACACCGACAACACACACACACACACCGACAACACACACACACACACACCGACAACACACACACACACACCGACAACACACACACACACACACCGACAACACACACACACACACACACGACACACACACACACACACACACCGACAACACACACACACACACACACCGACAACACACACACACACACCGACAACACACACACACACACACCGACAACACACACACACACACACCGACAACACACACACACACACCGACAACACACACACACACACACCGACAACACACACACACACACACCGACAACACACACACACACACCGACAACACACACACACACACCGACAACACACACACACACACCGACAACACACACACACACACACACACACACACACACACACACACACACACACACACGACACACACACACACACACACCGACAACACACACACACACACACCGACAACACACACACACACACACCGACAACACACACACACACACACACACCGACAACACACACACACACACCGACAACACACACACACACACCGACAACACACACACACACCGACAACACACACACACACACACCGACAACACACACACACACACACACCGACAACACACACACACACACCGACAACACACACACACACACCGACAACACACACACACACACCGACAACACACACACACACACACACACACACACACACACACACACACACACACACACACACCGACAACACACACACACACACACACCGACAACACACACACACACACACCGACAACACACACACACACCACACACACACACACACGACACACACACACACACACACCGACAACACACACACACACACCGACAACACACACACACACACCGACAACACACACACACGACAACACACACACACACACCGACAACACACACACACACACACCGACAACACACACACACACACACACACACACACACACACACACCGACAACACACACACACACACACACACACACCGACAACACACACACACACACACCGACAACACACACACACACCGACAACACACACACACACACACCGACAACACACACACACACACCGACAACACACACACACACACACGACAACACACACACACACACACACCGACAACACACACACACACACACCGACAACACACACACACACACACGACAACACACACACACACACACCGACAACACACACACACACACACCGACAACACACACACACACACACGACAACACACACACACACACACACACACACACACACACACACACACACACACACCGACAACACACACACACACACCGACACACACACACACACACACACCGACAACACACACACACACACACACCGACAACACACACACACACACCGACAACACACACACACACACCGACAACACACACACACACACCGACAACACACACACACACACACACCGACACACACACACACACACACCGACAACACACACACACACAACACACACACACACACACCGACACACACACACACACACCGACAACACACACACACACACGACAACACACACACACACACCGACAACACACACACACACACCGACAACACACACACACACACACCGACACACACACACACACACACACACCGACAACACACACACACACACACACCGACACACACACACACACACACCGACAACACACACACACACACACCGACAACACACACACACACACCGACAACACACACACACACACCGACAACACACACACACACACACACCGACAACACACACACACACACACACACGACAACACACACACACACACACCGACAACACACACACACACACACACACACACACACACACACACACCGACAACACACACACACACCGACAACACACACACACACACACCGACAACACACACACACACACACCGACAACACACACACACACACACCGACAACACACACACACACACACACGACAACACACACACACACACACACACACACACACACACACACACACACCGACAACACACACACACACACCGACACACACACACACACACCGACAACACACACACACACACACACACACACACACACACACACACCGACAACACACACACACACACCGACAACACACACACACACACCGACACACACACACACACACACACCGACACACACACACACACACCGACAACACACACACACACACCGACAACACACACACACACACCGACAACACACACACACACCGACAACACACACACACGACAACACACACACACACACACACACACACACACACACACACACCGACACACACACACACACACCGACAACACACACACACACACACCGACAACACACACACACACACACACGACAACACACACACACACACACCGACAACACACACACACACACCGACAACACACACACACACACCGACAACACACACACACACACACCGACAACACACACACACACACACACGACACACACACACACACACACACACACACACCGACAACACACACACACACACCGACAACACACACACACACACACCGACAACACACACACACACACACGACACACACACACACACACACACACCGACAACACACACACACACACACCGACAACACACACACACACACCGACAACACACACACACACACACCGACAACACACACACACACACCGACAACACACACACACACACACCGACAACACACACACACACACGACACACACACACACACACACACACACACACACCGACAACACACACACACACACACCGACAACACACACACACACACCGACAACACACACACACACACACGACAACACACACACACACGACACACACACACACACACCGACAACACACACACACACACACACACACACCGACAACACACACACACACACACACACGACACACACACACACACACACCGACAACACACACACACACACCGACAACACACACACACACACACGACAACACACACACACACACACCGACAACACACACACACACACACACACACACGACAACACACACACACACACACCGACAACACACACACACACACGACACACACACACACACACACACACACACACACACACCGACAACACACACACACACACACCGACAACACACACACACACACACCGACAACACACACACACACACACGACAACACACACACACACACACCGACACACACACACACACACACCGACAACACACACACACACACACACGACAACACACACACACACACACACACACACACACACACACACACACACACACACACACACACACACACACACACCGACAACACACACACACACACACCGACAACACACACACACACACGACAACACACACACACACACACCGACAACACACACACACACACCGACAACACACACACACACACACCGACAACACACACACACACACACCGACACACACACACACACACACCGACAACACACACACACACACCGACAACACACACACACACACACCGACAACACACACACACACACCGACAACACACACACACACACACCGACAACACACACACACACACGACAACACACACACACACACACACACACACACACACACACCGACAACACACACACACACCGACAACACACACACACACACGACAACACACACACACACACACACCGACAACACACACACACACACACACACACACCGACAACACACACACACACACACCGACAACACACACACACACACCGACAACACACACACACACACACCGACACACACACACACACACACACACCGACAACACACACACACACACGACAACACACACACACACACACCGACAACACACACACACACACCGACAACACACACACACACACCGACAACACACACACACACACACACACCGACAACACACACACACACACACCGACAACACACACACACACACACACACACACACACACACACACACCGACAACACACACACACACACACCGACAACACACACACACACACACCGACAACACACACACACACACCGACAACACACACACACACACACCGACAACACACACACACACACCACACACACACACACACACACACACACACCGACAACACACACACACACACCGACAACACACACACACACACACCGACAACACACACACACACACACCGACAACACACACACACACACACACGACAACACACACACACACACACCGACAACACACACACACACACACCGACAACACACACACACACCGACAACACACACACACACACACACGACACACACACACACACACACACCGACAACACACACACACACACACCGACAACACACACACACACACACACGACACACACACACACACACACCGACAACACACACACACACACACCGACAACACACACACACACACACCGACACACACACACACACACACCGACAACACACACACACACACACCGACAACACACACACACACACACACACACACACACACACACACACACCGACAACACACACACACACACCGACAACACACACACACACACGACAACACACACACACACACACCGACAACACACACACACACACACCGACAACACACACACACACACACCGACAACACACACACACACACCGACAACACACACACACACACACCGACAACACACACACACACACACCGACAACACACACACACACACACCGACAACACACACACACACACACACACGACACACACACACACACACACCGACAACACACACACACACACCGACAACACACACACACACACACACACACACCGACACACACACACACACACACGACACACACACACACACACACACACACACCGACAACACACACACACACACACACCGACACACACACACACACACACACCGACAACACACACACACACACACCGACAACACACACACACACACCGACAACACACACACACACACAC
Organism: Salmo salar; assembly: GCF_965601325.2. Classification (NCBI taxonomy): domain Eukaryota; kingdom Metazoa; phylum Chordata; class Actinopteri; order Salmoniformes; family Salmonidae; genus Salmo; species Salmo salar. The sequence goes on from NW_027675471.1 coordinate 56,303, forward strand.
ACACACCGACAACACACACACACACACCGACAACACACACACACACACGACAACACACACACACACACCGACAACACACACACACACACCGACAACACACACACACACACACACACACGACAACACACACACACACACCGACAACACACACACACACACACCGACAACACACACACACACACCGACAACACACACACACACACACCGACAACACACACACACACACACCGACAACACACACACACACACCGACAACACACACACACACACACACGACAACACACACACACACACACCGACAACACACACACACACACCGACAACACACACACACACACCACACACACACACACACCGACAACACACACACACACACACCGACAACACACACACACCACACACCGACAACACACACACACACACCGACAACACACACACACACACCGACAACACACACACACACACACCGACAACACACACACACACACACCGACAACACACACACACACACACCGACAACACACACACACACACGACAACACACACACACACACACACGACAACACACACACACACACACACACACACACACACACACACCGACACACACACACACACACACCGACAACACACACACACACACACACAGACAACACACACACACACACCGACAACACACACACACACACACACCGACAACACACACACACACACACACCGACAACACACACACACACACACCGACAACACACACACACACACCGACACACACACACACACACACACCGACACACACACACACACACACACACCGACAACACACACACACACACACCGACAACACACACACACACACCGACAACACACACACACACACCGACAACACACACACACACACACACGACAACACACACACACACACACGACACACACACACACACACCGACAACACACACACACACACACGACAACACACACACACACACACACACGACAACACACACACACACACACACCGACAACACACACACACACACACCGACAACACACACACACACACCGACAACACACACACACACACACACACCGACAACACACACACACACCGACAACACACACACACACACCGACAACACACACACACACACACGACAACACACACACACACACACACCGACAACACACACACACACACACCGACAACACACACACACACACACCGACAACACACACACACACACACCGACAACACACACACACACACCGACAACACACACACACACACACACACACACACACACACCGACAACACACACACACACACACCGACAACACACACACACACACCGACAACACACACACACACACACCGACAACACACACACACACACCGACAACACACACACACACACACACACACACGACACACACACACGACAACACACACACACACACACACACACACACACACACACCGACAACACACACACACACACACCGACAACACACACACACACACACACGACAACACACACACACACCGACAACACACACACACACACACCGACAACACACACACACACACACCGACAACACACACACACACACACACACACACACACACACACACACACACACACACACACACACCGACACACACACACACACACACCGACAACACACACACACACACACACCGACAACACACACACACACACACACACACACACACACACACACACCGACACACACACACACACACACACCGACAACACACACACACACACACCGACAACACACACACACACACACGACAACACACACACACACACCGACAACACACACACACACACACCGACACACACACACACACACACCGACAACACACACACACACACACCGACAACACACACACACACACACCGACAACACACACACACACACACACACACACACACACACGACAACACACACACACACACACCGACAACACACACACACACACACCACCGACAACACACACACACACACCGACAACACACACACACACACCGACACACACACACACACACACCGACAACACACACACACACCGACAACACACACACACACACACACAACACACACACACACACGACAACACACACACACACACACCGACAACACACACACACACACACGACAACACACACACACACACCGACAACACACACACACACACACCGACACACACACACACACACCGACAACACACACACACACACGACAACACACACACACACACACACACGACAACACACACACACACACACCGACAACACACACACACACACCGACAACACACACACACACCGACAACACACACACACACACCGACAACACACACACACACACCGACAACACACACACACACACACCGACAACACACACACACACACCGACACACACACACACACACACACACCGACAACACACACACACACACACCGACAACACACACACACACACCGACAACACACACACACACACCGACAACAACACACACACACACCGACAACACACACACACACACACCGACAACACACACACACACACACCGACAACACACACACACACACCGACAACACACACACACACCGACAACACACACACACACACACCGACAACACACACACACACACACGACAACACACACACACACACCGACAACACACCGACAACACACACACACACCGACAACACACACACACCGACAACACACACACACACACCGACAACACACACACACACACACCGACAACACACACACACACACGACACACACACACACACACACACACACACACACACACCGACAACACACACACACACACACACACACGACAACACACACACACACACACCGACAACACACACACACACACCGACAACACACACACACACACACACACCGACAACACACACACACACACGACACACACACACACACACACCGACAACACACACACACACACCGACACACACACACACACACCGACAACACACACACACACACACACCGACAACACACACACACACACCGACAACACACACACACACACACACCGACAACACACACACACACACACACACACACACACACACACACACACCGACAACACACACACACACACACGACAACACACACACACACACACCGACAACACACACACACACACACGACAACACACACACACACACACACACGACACACACACACACACACACCGACAACACACACACACACACACCGACAACACACACACACACACCGACAACACACACACACACGACAACACACACACACACACACACCGACAACACACACACACACACACCGACAACACACACACACACACACCGACACACACACACACACACACCGACAACACACACACACACACACCGACAACACACACACACACACACCGACAACACACACACACACACCGACAACACACACACACACACACCGACACACACACACACACACACCGACAACACACACACACACACACACCGACAACACACACACACACACACACACACACGACACACACACACACACACACCGACAACACACACACACACACACCACAACACACACACACACCGACAACACACACACACACACACACACACCGACAACACACACACACACACCGACAACACACACACACACACACGACAACACACACACACACACCGACAACACACACACACACACCGACAACACACACACACACACACCGACAACACACACACACACACCGACAACACACACACACACACACCGACAACACACACACACACACCGACACACACACACACACACACACCGACAACACACACACACACACCGACAACACACACACACACACCGACACACACACACACACACACACCGACAACACACACACACACACACCGACAACACACACACACACACACACACACACACACACACACACACCGACACACACACACACACACACACACACACACACACACACACACACCGACAACACACACACACACACCGACAACACACACACACACACACCGACAACACACACACACACACACCGACAACACACACACACACACACCGACAACACACACACACACACCGACAACACACACACACACACCGACAACACACACACACACACACCGACAACACACACACACACACACCGACAACACACACACACACACCGACAACACACACACACACACACACCGACACACACACACCGACAACACACACACACACACCGACAACACACACACACACACACCGACAACACACACACACACACACCGACAACACACACACACACACACCGACAACACACACACACACCGACACACACACACACACACACACACACCGACAACACACACACACACACCGACACACACACACACACACACCGACAACACACACACACACACACGACACACACACACACACACACCGACAACACACACACACACACACACACGACAACACAACACACACACACACCGACAACACACACACACACACACCGACAACACACACACACACACACCGACAACACACACACACACACACGACACACACACACACACACACCGACAACACACACACACACACCGACAACACACACACACACACACACCGACAACACACACACACACACACCGACAACACACACACACACCGACAACACACACACACACACACACAACACACGACAACACACACACACACACACCGACAACACACACACACACACCGACAACACACACACACACACACACACGACAACACACACACACACACCGACAACACACACACACACACACGACAACACACACACACACACACCGACAACACACACACACACACCGACAACACACACACACACACACAACACACACACCGACAACACACACACACACACACCGACAACACACACACACACACCGACAACACACACACACACACACCGACAACACACACACACACACACCGACACACACACACACACACACACACACACACACCGACAACACACACACACACACACACCGACAACACACACACACACACACCGACACACACACACACACACCGACACACACACACACACACACACCGACAACACACACACACACACACGACACACACACACACACACCGACAACACACACACACACACCGACAACACACACACACACACGACAACACACACACACACACACACCGACAACACACACACACACACACCGACAACACACACACACACACACCGACAACACACACACACACACCGACAACACACACACACACACCGACAACACACACACACACACCGACAACACACACACACACACACACACAGACACACACACACACACACCGACAACACACACACACACACGACACACACACACACACACACACACACACACACCGACAACACACACACACACACCGACAACACACACACACACACCGACACACACACACACACACACCGACAACACACACACACACACACACCGACAACACACACACACACACACCGACCACACACACACACACACACCGACAACACACACACACACACCGACAACACACACACACACACACCGACAACACACACACACACACACCGACAACACACACACACACACAACACACACACACACACACGACAACACACACACACACACACCGACAACACACACACACACACACACCGACAACACACACACACACACCGACAACACACACACACACACACCGACAACACACACACACACACACCGACACACACACACACACACACCGACACACACACACACACACACACACACACCGACAACACACACACACACACACGACAACACACACACACACACGACAACACACACACACACCACACCGACACACACACACACACACACCGACAACACACACACACACACCGACAACACACACACACACACACACGACACACACACACACACACACACACACCGACAACACACACACACACGACACACACACACGACACACACACACACACACACACACACACACACACACACACACACACACACACACACACACACGACACACACACACACACACGACACACACACACACACACCGACAACACACACACACACACACACCGACACACACACACACACACACCGACAACACACACACACACACACACGACACACACACACACACACACCGACAACACACACACACACACACACGACACACAACACACACACACACACACCGACAACACACACACACACACCGACACACACACACACACACCGACACACACACACACACGACACACACACACACACACACACACACCGACAACACACACACACCACACCGACAACACACACACACACACACACACACACACACACACACACACACACACACACACACACACACACACACACACACACACACACACACACACACACACACACACACACACCGACACACACACACACACACACACACACACACCGACAACACACACACACACACACACACACACACACGACAACACACACACACACCGACAACACACACACACACAACACACACACACACACACCGACAACACACACACACACACACCGACAACACACACACACACACACACACACACACACACACACACACACACACACACACCGACAACACACACACACACACGACAACACACACACACACACACACACACCGACACACACACACACACACACACACACACACACGACAACACACACACACACCGACACACACACACACACACACGACAACACACACACACACACACACACCGACAACACACACACACACACACGACACACACACACACACACACCGACAACACACACACACACACGACAACACACACACACACACCGACAACACACACACACACACCGACACACACACACACACACACACACACACACACACACCGACAACACACACACACACACACCGACAACACACACACACACACACCGACAACACACACACACACACCGACAACACACACACACACACACCGACAACACACACACACACACACCGACAACACACACACACACACACACACACACACACACACACACACCACACACACACACACACACACACACACACCGACAACACACACACACACACACCACACACACACACACACACACACGACACACACACACACACACACACACCGACAACACACACACACACACCGACAACACACACACACACACACAACGACAACACACACACACACACACACACACACACACCGACAACACACACACACACACACACCGACAACACACACACACACACCGACAACACACACACACACACACCGACAACACACACACACACACACACACACACACACACACACACACACACACCGACAACACACACACACCACACACACACGACAACACACACACACACACACGACAACACACACACACACACACACACCGACACACACACACACACACACCGACAACACACACACACACACACCGACAACACACACACACACACACCGACACACACACACACACACACACGACAACACACACACACCACCGACAACACACACACACACACACCGACAACACACACACACACACACCGACAACACACACACACACACCGACAACACACACACACACACACACCACACACACACACACACCGACAACACACACACACACACCGACAACACACACACACACCGACACACACACACACACACACCGACACACACACACACACACCGACACACACAACACACACACACACCGACAACACACACACACACACACACACACACACCGACACACACACACACACCGACAACACACACACACACACACACCGACAACACACACACACACACACCGACAACACACACACACACACACCGACAACACACACACACACACACCGACAACACACACACACACACACCGACAACACACACACACACACACACACCGACAACACACACACACACCGACACACACACACACAACACACCGACAACACACACACACCACACACGACAACACACACACACACACCGACAACACACACACACACACACACCACACACACACACACGACACACCACACACACACACACACCGACCACACACACACACACACACCGACAACACACACACACACACCGACACACACACACACACACCGACAACACACACACACACACACCACACACACACACACACACACCGACAACACACACACACACACACACACCGACAACACACACACACACACACGACAACACACACACACACACACCGACAACACACACACACACCGACACACACACACACACACACACGACACACACACACACACACACCGACAACACACACACACACACACCGACAACACACACACACACACACCGACAACACACACACACACCGACAACACACCACAACACACACACACACACCGACAACACACACACACACACACCGACAACACACACACACACACACACACCGACAACACACACACACACACACACACCGACAACACACACACACACACGACAACACACACACACACACACACACACACACACACCGACAACACACACACACACACACCGACAACACACACACACACCACACACACCGACACACACACACACACACACCGACAACACACACACACACACACACCGACAACACACACACACCGACACACACACACACACACACACACCGACACACACACACACACACACACCGACAACACACACACACACACACCGACAACACACACACACACACACACACCGACACACACACACACACACACCGACAACACACACACACACACACGACACACACACACACACACCGACAACACACACACACACACCGACAACACGACACACACACACACACACACACACCGACAACACAACACACACACACACCGACAACACACACACACACACACCGACAACACACACACACACACACCGACAACACACACACACACACCGACAACACACACACACACACACCGACAACACACACACACACACCGACAACACACACACACCACACACACCGACAACACACACACACACCGACACACACACACACACACACGACAACACACACACACACCGACAACACACACACACACACACCGACACACACACACACACACACCGACAACACACACACACACACACAACCGACAACACACACACACACACAACACGACAACACACACACACACACACACACAACACACACACACACGACAACACACACACACACACACACCGACAACACACACACACACACACCGACAACACACACACACACACACACACACACACACACACACAAACACACACACACACACCGACAACACACACACACACACGACAACACACACACACACACACACACACACACCGACAACACACACACACACACACCGACAACACACACACACACACACACACACACCGACCACACACACACACACACACCGAAACACACACACACACACCGACAACACACACACACACACCGACAACACACACACACAACACACACACACACACCGACAACACACACACACACACACCTGACCACACACACACACACACACCGACAACACACACACACACACACTGACAACACACACACACACACCACCGACAACACACACACACACACCGACAACACACACACACACACCGACAACACACACACACACACCGACAACACACACACACACACCGACACACAACACACACACACACACCGACAACACACACACACACCGACACACACACACACACACACACACACACACACACCGACAACACACACACACACACACCGACAACACACACACACACACACACCGACAACACACACACACACACACCGACAACACACACACACACACACACGACACACACACACACACACACACACCGACAACACACACACACACACACACACACACACACACACACACACACACACACACACACACACCGACAACACACACACACACACACACCGACAACACACACAACACACCGACACACACACACACACACACACACACCGACAACACACACACACACACACCGACAACACACACACACACACACACGACAACACACACACACACACCGACACACACACACAACACCGACAACACACACACACACACCGACAACACACACACACACACCGACAACGACACACACACACCGACAACACACACACACACACACACCGACAACACACACACACACACATCGACAAGACACACACACACACACACACACCGACAACACACACACACCGACACACTGACACACAACACACACACACACACCGACAACACACAAACACACACCGACAACACACACACACACACCGACAACACACACACACACACACAAACCGACAACACACACACACACACACCGACAACACACACACACACACCGACAACACACACACACACCGACAACACACACACACACACCGACAACACACACACACACACATCGACAACACATAAACACACACACACCGACAACACACACACACACACACTGACAACACACACACATACACACCGACAACACACAAACACACACCGACAACACACACACGCACACCGACAACACACACACACACACCGACAACACACACACACACACACACCGACAACGACACACACACACCGACAACACACACGACACACACACACACACACACACACCGACAACACACACACACACACACCGACAACACACACACACACACACACACCACAACACACACACACACACACGACAACACACACACACACACACACACACACACACACACACACGACAACACACACACACACACACCGACAACACACACACACACACACACGACAACACACACACACACACACCGACAACACACACACACACACCGACAACACACACACACACACCACCGACAACCACACACACACACCGACAACACACACACAC
>NW_027675471.1:72500-87500 GCF_965601325.2 Salmo salar
CACACACCGACAACACACACACACACACAGACACCGACAACACACACACACCGACACACACACACAACACACACACACCGACAACACACACACACACACACCGACAACACACACACACACACCGACAACACACACACACACACACAAACCGACAACACACACACACACACACCGACAACACACACACACACACCGACAACACACACACACACCGACAACACACACACACACACACACCGACAAAACACACACACACACATCGACAACACATAAACACACACACACCGACAACACACACACACACACACTGACAACACACACACATACACACCGACAACACACAAACACACACCGACAACACACACACACACACCGACAACACACACACACACACCGACAACACACACACACACACACACACCGACAACACACACACACACCGACAACACACACACACACCGACAACACACACACACACACACACACACACACACACCGACAACACACACACACACACACACCGACAACACACACACACACACACACCAACAACACACACACACACACACCGACAACACACACACACACACACACTGACAACACACACACACACACACCGACAACACACACACACACACACCGACAACACACACACACACACCGACAACACACACACACCGACACACACACACAACACACACACACACACCGACAACACACACACACACACACCGACAACACACACACAAACACCGACAACACACACACACACACACCGACAACACACACACACACACACACCGACAACACACACACACCGACACACACACACAACACACACACACACACCGACAACACACACACACACACCGACAACACACACACACACACTGACAACACACACACATACACACCGACAACACACACACACACACCGACAACACACACACACACACCAGCAACACACACACACACACACACACCGACAACACACACACACACACACACCGACAACACACACACACACACATCGACAACACACACACACCGACAACACACACACACACACACTGACAACACACACACACACACACCGACAACACACACACACACACACAACACACACACACACACACCGACAACACACACACACACACACCGACAACACACAAACACACACCGACAACACACACACACACACAGACCGACAACACACACACACACACACCGACAACACACACACACACCGACAACACACACACAGACACCGACAACACACACACACCGACAACACACACACACACACCGACAACACACACACACACCGACAACACACACACACACACACACCGACAACACACACACACACACACCGACAACACACACACACACACACACCGACAACACACACACACACACACCGACAACACACACACACACAACACACACACACACACCAACAACACACACACACACACCGACAACACACACACACACAACGCACACACACACACACCGACAACACACACACACACACATCGACAACACACACACACACACCGACAACACACACACAGACACCGACAACACACACACACACACACACCGACAACACACACACACACCGACAACACACACACACACACACACCGACAACACACACACACACACCGACAACACACACACACACACACCGACAACACACACACACACACACCGACAACACACACACACACAACACACACACACACACACCAACAACACACACACACCGACAACACACACACACACAACACACACACACACACACCGACAACACACACACACACACATCGACAACACACACACACACACCGACAACACACACACACACAACACACACACACACACCGACAACACACACACACACCGACAACACACACACACACACACCGACAACACACACACACCGACAACACACACACACACACACACACACCGACAACACACACACACACACTGACAACACATAAACACACACACACCGACAACACACACACACACACACTGACAACACACACACATACACACCGACAACACACACACACACACCGACAACACACACACACACACCGACAACACCTACACACACACACCGACAACACACACACACACACACACACACACACACACACCGACAACACACACACACAAACACCGACAACACACACACACACACCGACAACACACACACACACACCGACAACACACACACACACACACACACACACACACACACACACACCGACAACACACACACACACACACCGACAACACACACACACACACACACACACACACACCGACAACACACACACACACACACCGACAACACACACACACAAACACCGACAACACACACACACACACACACACACACACCGACAACACACACACACACACACACCGACAACACACACACACACACAATGACAACACACACACACACACACACTGACAACACACACACACACCGACAACACACACACACACACACACACACCGACAACACACACACACACACACCGACAACACACACACACACACACACCAACAACACACACACACACACACCGACAACACACACACACACACACACTGACAACACACACACACACACACCGACAACACACACACACACACACCGACAACACACACACACAACACACACACACCGACAACACACACACACACACACCGACAACACACACACACACACAGACACCGACAACACACACACACCGACACACACACACAACACACACACACCGACAACACACACACACACACACCGACAACACACACACACACACCGACAACACACACACACACACACAAACCGACAACACACACACACACCGACAACACACACACACACACACACCGACAACACACACACACACACCGACAACACACACACACACACACCGACAACACACACACACACACACCGACAACACACACACACACAACACACACACACACACACCAACAACACACACACACCGACAACACACACACACAACACACACACACACACACCGACAACACACACACACACACATCGACAACACACACACACACACCGACAACACACACACACACAACACACACACACACACCGACAACACACACACACACCGACAACACACACACACACACCGACAACACACACACACCGACAACACACACACACACACACACACACCGACAACACACACACACACACTGACAACACATAAACACACACACACCGACAACACACACACACACACACTGACAACACACACACATACACACCGACAACACACACACACACACCGACAACACACACACACACACCGACAACACCTACACACACACACCGACAACACACACACACACACACACACACACCGACAACACACACACACAAACACCGACAACACACACACACACACCGACAACACACACACACACACCGACAACACACACACACACACACACACACACACACACACACACACACACCGACAACACACACACACCGACAACACACACACACACACACACACACACACACACACCGACAACACACACACACACACACCGACAACACACACACACAAACACCGACAACACACACACACACACACACACACACACCGACAACACACACACACACACACACCAACAACACACACACACACACAATGACAACACACACACACACACACACTGACAACACACACACACACCGACAACACACACACACACACACACACACCGACAACACACACACACACACACCGACAACACACACACACACACACACCAACAACACACACACACACACACCGACAACACACACACACACACACACTGACAACACACACACACACACACCGACAACACACACACACACACACCGACAACACACACACACACACACACACACCGACAACACACACACACACACACCGACAACACACACACACACACAGACACCGACAACACACACACACCGACACACACACACAACACACACACACCGACAACACACACACACACACACCGACAACACACACACACACACCGACAACACACACACACACACACAAACCGACAACACACACACACACACACCGACAACACACACACACACACCGACAACACACACACACACCGACAACACACACACACACACACACCGACAAAACACACACACACACATCGACAACACATAAACACACACACACCGACAACACACACACACACACACTGACAACACACACACATACACACCGACAACACACAAACACACACCGACAACACACACACACACACCGACAACACACACACACACACCGACAACACACACACACACACACACACCGACAACACACACACACACCGACAACACACACACACACCGACAACACACACACACACACACACACACACACACACCGACAACACACACACACACACACCGACAACACACACACACACACAAACCAACAACACACACACACACACACCGACAACACACACACACACACACACTGACAACACACACACACACACACCGACAACACACACACACACACACACACACACACCGACAACACACACACACACACACACCAACAACACACACACACACACAATGACAACACACACACACACACACACTGACAACACACACACACACCGACAACACACACACACACACACACACACCGACAACACACACACACACACACCGACAACACACACACACACACACACCAACAACACACACACACACACACCGACAACACACACACACACACACACTGACAACACACACACACACACACCGACAACACACACACACACACACCGACAACACACACACACAACACACACACACCGACAACACACACACACACACACCGACAACACACACACACACACAGACACCGACAACACACACACACCGACACACACACACAACACACACACACCGACAACACACACACACACACACCGACAACACACACACACACACCGACAACACACACACACACACACAAACCGACAACACACACACACACACACCGACAACACACACACACACACCGACAACACACACACACACCGACAACACACACACACACACACACCGACAAAACACACACACACACATCGACAACACATAAACACACACACACCGACAACACACACACACACACACTGACAACACACACACATACACACCGACAACACACAAACACACACCGACAACACACACACACACACCGACAACACACACACACACACCGACAACACACACACACACACACACACCGACAACACACACACACACCGACAACACACACACACACCGACAACACACACACACACACACACACACACACACCGACAACACACACACACACACACCGACAACACACACACACACACAAACCAACAACACACACACACACACACCGACAACACACACACACACACACACTGACAACACACACACACACACACCGACAACACACACACACACACACCGACAACACACACACACACACACACCGACAACACACACACACCGACACACACACACAACACACACACACACACCGACAAGACACACACACACACACCGACAACACACACACAAACACCGACAACACACACACACACACACCGACAACACACACACACACACACACCGACAACACACACACACCGACACACACACACAACACACACACACACACCGACAACACACACACACACACACCGACAACACACACACACACACTGACAACACACACACATACACACCGACAACACACACACACACACCGACAACACACACACACACACCGGCAACACACACACACACACACACACCGACAACACACACACACACACCGACAACACACACACACACACATCGACAACACACACACACCGACAACACACACACACACACACACTGACAACACACACACACACACACCGACAACACACACACACACACACAACACACACACACACACACCGACAACACACACACACACACACCGACAACACACAAACACACACCGACAACACACACACACACACAGACCGACAACACACACACACACACACCGACAACACACACACACACACACACTGACAACACACACACACACACACCGACAACACACACACACACACACCGACAACACACACACACAACACACACACACCGACAACACACACACACACACACCAACAACACACACACACACACAGACACCGACAACACACACACACCGACACACACACACAACACACACACACCGACAACACACACACACACACACCGACAACACACACACACACACCGACAACACACACACACACACACAAACCGACAACACACACACACACACCGACAACACACACACACACACACTGACAACACACACACATACACACCGACAACACACAAACACACACCGACAACACACACACACACACCGACAACACACACACACACCGACAACACACACACACACCGACAACACACACACACACCGACAACACACACACACACACACACACACACACACACCGACAACACACACACACACCGACAACACACACACACACACACACCAACAACACACACACACACACACCGACAACACACACACACACACACACTGACAACACACACACACACACACCGACAACACACACACACACACACCGACAACACACACACACACACCGACAACACACACACACCGACACACACACACAACACACACACACACACCGACAACACACACACACACACACCGACAACACACACACAAACACCGACAACACACACACACACACACCGACAACACACACACACACACACACCGACAACACACACACACCGACACACACACACAACACACACACACACACCGACAACACACACACACACACACCGACAACACACACACACACACTGACAACACACACACATACACACCGACAACACACACACACACACCGACAACACACACACACACACCGGCAACACACACACACACACACACACCGACAACACACACACACACACACCGACAACACACACACACACACATCGACAACACACACACACCGACAACACACACACACACACACACTGACAACACACACACACACACACCGACAACACACACACACACACACAACACACACACACACACACCGACAACACACACACACACACACCGACAACACACAAACACACACCGACAACACACACACACACACAGACCGACAACACACACACACACACACCGACAACACACACACACACCGACAACACACACACAGACACCGACAACACACACACACCGACAACACACACACACACCGACAACACACACACACACCGACAACACACACACACACACCGACAACACACACACACACACACCGACAACACACACACACACACACACCGACAACACACACACACACACACCGACAACACACACACACACAACACACACACACACACCAACAACACAAACACACACACCGACAACACACACACACACAACGCACACACACACACACCGACAACACACACACAGACACATCGACAACACACACACACACACCGACAACACACACACAGACACCGACAACACACACACACACACACACCGACAACACACACACACACCGACAACACACACACACACACACACCGACAACACACACACACACACACCGACAACACACACACACACACACCGACAACACACACACACACACACCGACAACACACACACACACAACACACACACACACACACCAACAACACACACACACCGACAACACACACACACACAACACACACACACACACACCGACAACACACACACACACACATCGACAACACACACACACACACCGACAACACACACACACACAACACACACACACACACCGACAACACACACACACACCGACAACACACACACACACACACCGACAACACACACACACCGACAACACACACACACACACACACACACCGACAACACACACACACACACTGACAACACATAAACACACACACACCGACAACACACACACACACACACTGACAACACACACACATACACACCGACAACACACACACACACCGACAACACACACACACACACCGACAACACCTACACACACACACCGACAACACACACACACACACACACACACACACACACACACACCGACAACACACACACACAAACACCGACAACACACACACACACACCGACAACACACACACACACACCGACAACACACACACACACACACACACACACACACACACACACACACACCGACAACACACACACACACACCGACAACACACACACACACACACACACACACACACACACCGACAAAACACACACACACACACCGACAACACACACACACAAACACCGACAACACACACACACACACACACACACCGACAACACACACACACACACACACCGACAACACACACACACACACAATGACAACACACACACACACACACACTGACAACACACACACACACCGACAACACACACACACACACACACACACACACCGACAACACACACACACACACACCGACAACACACACACACACACACACCAACAACACACACACACACACACCGACAACACACACACACACACACACTGACAACACACACACACACACACCGACAACACACACACACACACACCGACAACACACACACCACAACACACACACACCGACAACACACACACACACACACCGACAACACACACACACACACAGACACCGACAACACACACACACCGACACACACACACAACACACACACACCGACAACACACACACACACACACCGACAACACACACACACACACCGACAACACACACACACACACACAAACCGACAACACACACACACACACACCGACAACACACACACACACACCGACAACACACACACACACCGACAACACACACACACACACACACCGACAAAACACACACACACACATCGACAACACATAAACACACACACACCGACAACACACACACACACACACTGACAACACACACACATACACACCGACAACACACAAACACACACCGACAACACACACACACACACCGACAACACACACACACACACCGACAACACACACACACCACACACACACCGACAACACACACACACACCGACAACACACACACACACCGACAACACACACACACACACACACACACACACACACCGACAACACACACACACACACCCGACAACACACACACACACACAAACCAACAACACACACACACACACACCGACAACACACACACACACACACACTGACAACACACACACACACACACCGACAACACACACACACACACACCGACAACACACACACACACACACACCGACAACACACACACACCGACACACACACACAACACACACACACACACCGACAAGACACACACACACACACCGACAACACACACACAAACACCGACAACACACACACACACACACCGACAACACACACACACACACACACCGACAACACACACACACCGACACACACACACAACACACACACACACACCGACAACACACACACACACACACCGACAACACACACACACACACTGACAACACACACACATACACACCGACAACACACACACACACACCGACAACACACACACACACACCGGCAACACACACACACACACACACACCGACAACACACACACACACACACACCGACAACACACACACACACACATCGACAACACACACACACCGACAACACACACACACACACACTGACAACACACACACACACACACCGACAACACACACACACACACACAACACACACACACACACACCGACAACACACACACACACACACCGACAACACACAAACACACACCGACAACACACACACACACACAGACCGACAACACACACACACACACACCGACAACACACACACACACCGACAACACACACACAGACACCGACAACACACACACACCGACAACACACACACACACCGACAACACACACACACACCGACAACACACACACACACACACACCGACAACACACACACACACACACCGACAACACACACACACACACACACCGACAACACACACACACACACACCGACAACACACACACACACAACACACACACACACACCAACAACACACACACACACACCGACAACACACACACACACAACGCACACACACACACACCGACAACACACACACACACACATCGACAACACACACACACACACCGACAACACACACACAGACACCGACAACACACACACACACACACACCGACAACACACACACACACCGACAACACACACACACACACACACCGACAACACACACACACACACCGACAACACACACACACACACACCGACAACACACACACACACACACCGACAACACACACACACACACACACACACACACACACCAACAACACACACACACCGACAACACACACACACACACCACACACACACACACACACCGACAACACACACACACACACACCGACAACACACAACACACACACCGACAACACACACACACACACCGACAACACACACACACACCGACAACACACACACACACCGACAACACACACACACACACCGACAACACACACACACACACACACACACACACACCGACAACACACACACACACACGACAACACACACACACACACACACCAACAACACACACACACACACACCGACAACACACACACACACACACACCGACAACACACACACACACACACCGACAACACACACACACACACACACACACACACCGACACACACACACACACACACACACCAACAACACACACACACACACAACGACAACACACACACACACACACACCGACAACACACACACACACCGACAACACACACACACACACACACACACCGACAACACACACACACACACACCGACAACACACACACACACACACACCAACAACACACACACACACACACCGACAACACACACACACACACACACCGACAACACACACACACACACACCGACAACACACACACACACACACCGACAACACACACACACAACACACACACACCGACAACACACACACACACACACCGACAACACACACACACACACACACACCGACAACACACACACACCGACACACACACACAACACACACACACCGACAACACACACACACACACACCGACAACACACACACACACACCGACAACACACACACACACACACAAACCGACAACACACACACACACACACACCGACAACACACACACACACACACACCGACAACACACACACACACCGACAACACACACACACACACACACCGACAACACACACACACACACATCGACAACACATAAACACACACACACCGACAACACACACACACACACACTGACAACACACACACATACACACCGACAACACACACACACACACACCGACAACACACACACACACACCGACAACACCACACACACACACCGACAACACACACACACGACACACACACCGACACACACACACACCCACAACACGACAACACACACACACACCGACAACACACACACGACACACCACAACACACACACACACACCGACAACACACACACACACACACCGACAACACACACACACACACACACCAACAACACACACACACACACACCGACAACACACACACACACACACACTGACAACCACACACACACACCGACAACACACACACACACACACCGACAACACACACACACACACACACACCGACAACACACACACACCGACACACACACACACACACACACACACCGACAACACACACACACACACACCGACAACACACACACAAACACCGACAACACACACACACACACACCGACAACACACACACACACACACACCGACAACACACACACACCGACACACACACACAACACACACACACACACCGACAACACACACACACACACACCGACAACACACACACACACACTGACAACACACACACATACACACCGACAACACACACACACACACCGACAACACACACACACACAGCAACACACACACACACACACACACCGACAACACACACACACACACACCGACAACACACACACACACACGACAACACACACACACACACCGACAACACACACACACACACACACCTGACAACACACACACACACCGACAACACACACACACACACACAACACACACACACACACACCGACAACACACACACACACACACCGACAACACACAAACACACACCGACAACACACACACACACACAGACCGACAACACACACACACACACACCGACAACACACACACACACACACACGACAACACACACACACACACACCGACAACACACACACACACACACCGACAACACACACACACAACACACACACACCGACAACACACACACACACACACAACAACACACACACACACACAGACACCGACAACACACACACACCGACACACACACACACACACACACACCGACAACACACACACACACACACCGACAACACACACACACACACCGACAACACACACACACACACACAACCGACAACACACACACACACACCGACAACACACACACACACACACCGACAACACACACACACACACACCGACAACACACAAACACACACCGACAACACACACACACACACCGACAACACACACACACACCGACAACACACACAC
Organism: Salmo salar; assembly: GCF_965601325.2. Taxonomy (NCBI): domain Eukaryota; kingdom Metazoa; phylum Chordata; class Actinopteri; order Salmoniformes; family Salmonidae; genus Salmo; species Salmo salar. The sequence goes on from NW_027675471.1 coordinate 85,462, forward strand.
ACACCGACAACACACACACACACCGACAACACACACACACACACACACACACACACACACCGACAACACACACACACACCGACAACACACACACACACACACACCGACAACACACACACACACACACCGACAACACACACACACACACACCGACAACACACACACACACACACCGACAACACACACACACCGACACACCACACAACACACACACACACACCGACAACACACACACACACACACCGACAACACACACACACACACCGACAACACACACACACACACACCGACAACACACACACACACACACACCGACAACACACACACACCGACACACACACACAACACACACACACACACCGACAACACACACACACACACACCGACAACACACACACACACACTGACAACACACACACATACACACCGACAACACACACACACACACCGACAACACACACACACACACCGACAACACACACACACACACACCGACAACACCACACACACACACACCGACAACACACACACACACACATCGACAACACACACACACCGACAACACACACACACACACACTGACAACACACACACACACACACCGACAACACACACACACACACCGACAACACACACACACACACACCGACAACACACACACACACACACCGACAACACACAAACACACACCGACAACACACACACACACACAGACCGACAACACACACACACACACACCGACAACACACACACACACCGACAACACACACACAGACACCGACAACACACACACACCGACAACACACACACACACCGACAACACACACACACACCGACACACAACACACACACACACCGACAACACACACACACACACACCGACAACACACACACACACACACACCGACAACACACACACACACACACCGACAACACACACACACACACACACACACACACACACACACACACACACACACACACCGACAACACACACACACGACAACACACACACACACACACCGACAACACACACACACACACATCGACAACACACACACACACACCGACAACACACACACACACACCGACAACACACACACACACACACACCGACAACACACACACACACCGACAACACACACACACACACACACCGACAACACACACACACACACACCGACAACACACACACACACACACCGACAACACACACACACACACACACCGACAACACACACACACACACACCGACACACACACACACACACCGACACACACACACACACACCGACAACACACACACACACACACACACACACACACACACACACCGACAACACACACACACACACACCGACAACACACACACACACACCGACAACACACACACACACCGACACACACACACACACACCGACAACACACACACACACCGACAACACACACACACACACACCGACAACACACACACACACACAACGACACACACACACACACACACACCGACAACACACACACACACACCGACAACACACAAACACACACACACCGACAACACACACACACACACACCGACAACACACACACACACACACCGACAACACACACACACACACCGACAACACACACACACACACCGACAACACACACACACACACACCGACAACACACACACACACACACACACACACACACACACACACACACCGACAACACACACACACAAACACCGACAACACACACACACACACCGACAACACACACACACACACCGACAACACACACACACACACACACACACACACACACACACACACACACCGACAACACACACACACACACCGACAACACACACACACACACACACACACACACACACACCGACAAAACACACACACACACACCGACAACACACACACACAAACACCGACAACACACACACACACACACACACACCGACAACACACACACACACACACACCGACAACACACACACACACACAATGACAACACACACACACACACACACTGACAAC
>NW_027675471.1:90000-117500 GCF_965601325.2 Salmo salar
ACACACACCGACAACACACACACACACACACACCGACAACACACACACACACACACACACCGACACACACACACACACACACACCGACAACACACACACACACACACCGACAACACACAAACACACACCGACAACACACACACACACACCGACAACACACACACACACACCGACAACACACACACACACACACACACACCGACAACACACACACACACCGACAACACACACACACACCGACAACACACACACACACACACCACACACACACACACACCGACAACACACACACACACACCGACAACACACACACACACACACAACCAACAACACACACACACACACACCGACAACACACACACACACACACACTGACAACACACACACACACACACCGACAACACACACACACACACACCGACAACACACACACACACACACACCGACAACACACACACACCGACACACACACACACACACACACACACACACCGACAACACACACACACACACACCGACAACACACACACACAACACCGACAACACACACACACACACACCGACAACACACACACACACACACACCGACAACACACACACACCGACACACACACACAACACACACACACACACCGACAACACACACACACACACCGACAACACACACACACACACTGACAACACACACACATACACACCGACAACACACACACACACACCGACAACACACACACACACACCGGCAACACACACACACACACACACACCGACAACACACACACACACACACACCGACAACACACACACACACACATCGACACACACACACACACCGACAACACACACACACACACACTGACAACACACACACACACACACCGACAACACACACACACACACCGACAAAACACACACACACACATCGACAACACATAAACACACACACACCGACAACACACACACACACACACTGACAACACACACACATACACACCGACAACACACAAACACACACCGACAACACACACACACACACCGACAACACACACACACACACCGACAACACACACACACACACACACACACCGACAACACACACACACACCGACAACACACACACACACCGACAACACACACACACACACACACACACACACACACACCGACAACACACACACACACACCGACAACACACACACACACACAAACCAACAACACACACACACACACACCGACAACACACACACACACACACACTGACAACACACACACACACACACCGACAACACACACACACACACACCGACAACACACACACACACACACACCGACAACACACACACACCGACACACACACACAACACACACACACACACCGACAAGACACACACACACACACCGACAACACACACACAAACACCGACAACACACACACACACACACCGACAACACACACACACACACACACCGACAACACACACACACCGACACACACACACAACACACACACACACACCGACAACACACACACACACACCGACAACACACACACACACACTGACAACACACACACATACACACCGACAACACACACACACACACCGACAACACACACACACACACCGGCAACACACACACACACACACACACCGACAACACACACACACACACACACCGACAACACACACACACACACATCGACAACACACACACACCGACAACACACACACACACACACTGACAACACACACACACACACACCGACAACACACACACACACACACAACACACACACACACACACCGACAACACACACACACACACACCGACAACACACAAACACACACCGACAACACACACACACACACAGACCGACAACACACACACACACACACCGACAACACACACACACACCGACAACACACACACAGACACCGACAACACACACACACCGACAACACACACACACACCGACAACACACACACACACCGACAACACACACACACACACACACCGACAACACACACACACACACACCGACAACACACACACACACACACACCGACAACACACACACACACACACCGACAACACACACACACACAACACACACACACACACCAACAACACACACACACACACCGACAACACACACACACACAACGCACACACACACACACCGACAACACACACACACACACATCGACAACACACACACACACACCGACAACACACACACAGACACCGACAACACACACACACACACACACCGACAACACACACACACACCGACAACACACACACACACACACACCGACAACACACACACACACACCGACAACACACACACACACACACCGACAACACACACACACACACACACCGACAACACACACACACACAACACACACACACACACACCAACAACACACACACACCGACAACACACACACACACAACACACACACACACACACCGACAACACACACACACACACATCGACAACACACACACACACACCGACAACACACACACACACAACACACACACACACACCGACAACACACACACACACCGACAACACACACACACACACACCGACAACACACACACACCGACAACACACACACACACACACACACACCGACAACACACACACACACACTGACAACACATAAACACACACACACCGACAACACACACACACACACACTGACAACACACACACATACACACCGACAACACACACACACACACCGACAACACACACACACACACCGACAACACCTACACACACACACCGACAACACACACACACACACACACACACACACACACACCGACAACACACACACACAAACACCGACAACACACACACACACCGACAACACACACACACACACCGACAACACACACACACACACACACACACACACACACACACACACACACACCGACAACACACACACACACTCACCGACAACACACACACACACACACACACACACACACCGACAACACACACACACACACACCGACAACACACACACACAAACACCGACAACACACACACACACACACACACACCGACAACACACACACACACACACACCGACAACACACACACACACACAATGACAACACACACACACACACACTGACAACACACACACACACACACACACCGACAACACACACACACACACACTGACAACACACACACACACACACACACACCGACAACACACACACACACACCGACAACACACACACACACACACACACCGACAACACACACACACCGACACACACACACAACACACACACACCGACAACACACACACACACACACACACCGACAACACACACACACACACCGACAACACACACACACACACACAAACCGACAACACACACACACACACACACCGACAACACACACACACACACACACCGACAACACACACACACACCGACAACACACACACACACACCGACAACACACACACACACACATCGACAACACATAAACACACACACACCGACAACACACACACACACACACTGACAACACACACACATACACACCGACAACACACAAACACACACCGACAACACACACACACACACCGACAACACACACACACACACCGACAACACACACACACACACACACCGACAACACACACACACACCGACAACACACACACACACCGACAACACACACACACACACACACACACACACACACACCGACAACACACACACACAACGACAACACACACACACACCGACAACACACACACACACACACACACACACACACACCGACAACACACACACACACACACCGACAACACACACACACACACACACCAACAACACACACACACACACACCGACAACACACACACACACACACACTGACAACACACACACACACCGACAACACACACACACACACACCGACAACACACACACACACACACACCGACAACACACACACACCGACACACACACACAACACACACACACCGACAACACACACACACACACACCGACAACACACACACAAACACCGACAACACACACACACACACACCGACAACACACACACACACACCGACAACACACACACACCGACACACACACACAACACACACACACACACCGACAACACACACACACACACACCGACAACACACACACACACACTGACAACTAACACACATACACACCGACAACACACACACACACACCGACAACACACACACACCGGCAACACACACACACACACACACACCGACAACACACACACACACACACACCGACAACACACACATACACATCGACAACACACACACACACACCGACAACACACACACACACACACACACTGACAACACACACACACACACACCGACAACACACACACACACAACACACACACACACACACCGACAACACACACACACACACACCGACAACACACAAACACACACCGACAACACACACACACACACAGACCGACAACACACACACACACACACCGACAACACACACACACACCGACAACACACACACAGACACCGACAACACACACACACCGACAACACACACACACACCGACAACACACACACACACCGACAACACACACACACACACACACCGACAACACACACACACACACACCGACAACACACACACACACACACCGACAACACACACACACACACACCGACAACACACACACACACAACACACACACACACCAACAACACACACACACACACACACCGACAACACACACACACACAACGCACACACACACACACCGACAACACACACACACACACATCGACAACACACACACACACACCGACAACACACACACAGACACCGACAACACACACACACACACACACCGACAACACACACACACACACACCGACAACACACACACACACACACACCGACAACACACACACACACACACCGACAACACACACACACACACACCGACAACACACACACACACACACCGACAACACACACACACACAACACACACACACACACACCAACAACACACACACACACACCGACAACACACACACACACAACACACACACACACACACCGACAACACACACACACACACATCGACAACACACACACACACACCGACAACACACACACACACAACACACACACACACACCGACAACACACACACACACACTCCGACAACACACACACACACACACCGACAACACACACACACCGACAACACACACACACACACACTGACAACACATAAACACACACACCGACAACACACACACACACACACTGACAACACACACACATACACACCGACAACACACACACACACACCGACAACACACACACACACACCGACAACACCTACACACACACACCGACAACACCTACACACACACACCGACAACACACACACACACACACACACACACCGACAACACACACACACAAACACCGACAACACACACACACACACCGACAACACACACACACACACCGACAACACACACACACACACACACACACACACACACACACACACACCGACAACACACACACACACACACCGACAACACACACACACACACACACACACACACACACACACCGACAACACACACACACACACACACCGACAACACACACACACAAACACCGACAACACACACACACACACAACGACAACACACACACACACACACACTGACAACACACACACACACCGACAACACACACACACACACACTGACAACACACACACACACACACACCGACAACACACACAAACACACACCGACAACACACACACACACACACACACCGACAACACACACACACCGACACACACACACAACACACACACACCGACAACACACACACACACACACCGACAACACACACACACACACCGACAACACACACACAACACACACACACCGACAACACACACACACACACCGACAACACACACACACACACACACACCGACAACACACACACACCGACACACACACACACAACACACACACACCGACAACACACACACACACACACCGACAACACACACACACACACCGACAACACACACACACACACACAAACCGACAACACACACACACACACACCGACAACACACACACACACACCGACAACACACACACACACCGACAACACACACACACACACACACCGACAACACACACACACACACATCGACAACACATAAACACACACACACCGACAACACACACACACACACACACTGACAACACACACACATACACACCGACAACACACAAACACACACCGACAACACACACACACACACCGACAACACACACACACACACCGACAACACACACACACACACACACACCGACAACACACACACACACCGACAACACACACACACACACACACACACACACACACCGACAACACACACACACACACACCGACAACACACACACACACACACACCAACAACACACACACACACACACCGACAACACACACACACACACACACACACACACACACACACACACACACCGACAACACACACACACACACACCGACAACACACACACACACACACACACACACACACACACACACCGACAACACACACACACACTGACAACACACACACACAAACACCGACAACACACACACACACACACACACCGACAACACACACACACACACACACCGACAACACACACACACAACGACAACACACACACACACACACTGACAACACACACACACACACACCGACAACACACACACACACACACTGACAACACACACACACACACACACACCGACAACACACACACACACACACCGACAACACACACACACACACACACACACACACACACACACACCGACAACACACACACACACACACACCGACAACACACACACACAAACACCGACAACACACACACACACACAACGACAACACACACACACACACACACTGACAACACACACACACACCGACAACACACACACACACACACTGACAACACACACACACACACACACCGACAACACACACAAACACACACCGACAACACACACACACACACACACACCGACAACACACACACACCGACACACACACACAACACACACACACCGACAACACACACACACACACACCGACAACACACACACACACACCGACAACACACACACAACACACACACACCGACAACACACACACACACACCGACAACACACACACACACACACACACCGACAACACACACACACCGACACACACACACACAACACACACACACCGACAACACACACACACACACACCGACAACACACACACACACACCGACAACACACACACACACACACAAACCGACAACACACACACACACCGACAACACACACACACACACCGACAACACACACACACACCGACAACACACACACACACACACACCGACAACACACACATACACACATCGACAACACATAAACACACACACACCGACAACACACACACACACACACACACTGACAACACACACACATACACACCGACAACACACAAACACACACCGACAACACACACACACACACCGACAACACACACACACACACCGACAACACACACACACACACACACACCGACAACACACACACACACCGACAACACACACACACACACACACACACACACACACCGACAACACACACACACACACACCGACAACACACACACACACACACACCAACAACACACACACACACACACCGACAACACACACACACACACACACACACACACACACACCGACAACACACACACACACACACCGACAACACACACACACACACACACACACACACACACACCGACAACACACACACACACACACACCGACAACACACACACACAAACACCGACAACACACACACACACACACACACCGACAACACACACACACACACACACCGACAACACACACACACAACGACAACACACACACACACACACTGACAACACACACACACACACACCGACAACACACACACACACACACTGACAACACACACACACACACACACACCGACAACACACACAAACACACACCGACAACACACACACACACACACACACACCGACAACACACACACACCGACACACACACACAACACACACACACCGACAACACACACACACACACACCGACAACACACACACACACACCGACAACACACACACAACACACACACACCGACAACACACACACACACACACCGACAACACACACACACACACACACACCGACAACACACACACACCGACACACACACACAACACACACACACCGACCACACACACACACCGACAACACACACACACACACCGACAACACACACACACACACACAAACCGACAACACACACACACACACACCGACAACACACACACACACACCGACAACACACACACACACCGACAACACACACACACACACACACCGACAACACACACACACACACATCGACAACACATAAACACACACACACCGACAACACACACACACACACACTGACAACACACACACATACACACCGACAACACACACACACACACACACACACACACACACACCGACAACACACACACACACACACACCGACAACACACACACAAACACCGACAACACACACACACACACACACACCGACAACACACACACACACACACACCGACAACACACACACACACACAACGACAACACACACACACACACACACTGACAACACACACACACACACACCGACAACACACACACACACACACACACACCGACAACACACACACACACACACCGACAACACACACACACACACACACACACACACACCGACAACACACACACACACACCGACAACACACACACACAAACACCGACAACACACACACACACACACACACCGACAACACACACACACACACACACCGACAACACACACACACACACAACGACAACACACACACACACACACACTGACAACACACACACACACACACCGACAACACACACACACACACACACTGACAACACACACACACACACACACACCGACAACACACACAAACACACACCGACAACACACACACACACACACACACCGACAACACACACACACCGACACACACACACAACACACACACACCGACAACACACACACACACACACCGACAACACACACACACACACCGACAACACACACACAACACACACACACCGACAACACACACACACACACACCGACAACACACACACACACACACACACCGACAACACACACACACCGACACACACACACAACACACACACACCGACCACACACACACACCGACAACACACACACACACACCGACAACACACACACACACACACAAACCGACAACACACACACACACACACCGACAACACACACACACACACCGACAACACACACACACACCGACAACACACACACACACACACACCGACAACACACACACACACACATCGACAACACATAAACACACACACACCGACAACACACACACACACACACTGACAACACACACACATACACACCGACAACACACAAACACACACCGACAACACACACACACACACCGACAACACACACACACACACCGACAACACACACACACACACACACACCGACAACACACACACACACCGACAACACACACACACACACACACACACACACCGACAACACACACACACACACACCGACAACACACACACACACACACACCAACAACACACACACACACACACCGACAACACACACACACACACACACTGACAACACACACACACACACACCGACAACACACACACACACCGACAACACACACACACAACACACACACACCGACAACACACACACACACACACCGACAACACACACACACACACAGACACCGACAACACACACACACCGACACACACACACAACACACACACACCGACAACACACACACACACACACCGACAACACACACACACACACCGACAACACACACACACACACACAAACCGACAACACACACACACACACACCGACAACACACACACACACCGACAACACACACACACACACACACCGACAACACACACACACACCGACAAAACACACACACACACATCGACAACACATAAACACACACACACCGACAACACACACACACACACACTGACAACACACACACATACACACCGACAACACACAAACACACACTGACAACACACACACACACACCGACAACACACACACACACACCGACAACACACACACACACACCGACAACACACACACACACACACACACCGACAACACACACACACACCGACAACACACACACACACACACACACACACCGACAACACACACACACACACACCGACAACACACACACACACACACACCAACAACACACACACACACACACCGACAACACACACACACACACACACTGACAACACACACACACACACACCGACAACACACACACACCGACAACACACACACACAACACACACACACCGACAACACACACACACACACAGACACCGACAACACACACACACACACAGACACCGACAACACACACACACCGACACACACACACAACACACACACACCGACAACACACACACACACACACCGACAACACACACACACACACCGACAACACACACACACACACACAAACCGACAACACACACACACACACACCGACAACACACACACACACACCGACAACACACACACACACCGACAACACACACACACACACACACCGACAAAACACACACACACACATCGACAACACATAAACACACACACACCGACAACACACACACACACACACTGACAACACACACACATACACACCGACAACACACAAACACACACCGACAACACACACACACACACCGACAACACACACACACACACCGACAACACACACACACACACACCGACAACACACACACACACCGACAACACACACACACACCGACAACACACACACACACACACACACACACACACACCGACAACACACACACACACACACCGACAACACACACACACACACACACCAACAACACACACACACACACACCGACAACACACACACACACACACACTGACAACACACACACACACACACCGACAACACACACACACACACACCGACAACACACACACACACACACACCGACAACACACACACACCGACACACACACACAACACACACACACACACCGACAACACACACACACACACACAGACAACACACACACAAACACCGACAACACACACACACACACCGACAACACACACACACACACACCGACAACACACACACACCGACACACACACACAACACACACACACACACCGACAACACACACACACACACACCGACAACACACACACACACACTGACAACACACACACATACACACCGACAACACACACACACACACCGACAACACACACACACACACCGGCAACACACACACACACACACACACCGACAACACACACACACACACACACCGACAACACACACACACACACATCGACAACACACACACACCGACAACACACACACACACACACTGACAACACACACACACACACACCGACAACACACACACACACACACAACACACACACACACACACCGACAACACACACACACACACACCGACAACACAAAAACACACACCGACAACACACACACACACACAGACCGACAACACACACACACACACACCGACAACACACACACACACCGACAACACACACACAGACACCGACAACACACACACACCGACAACACACACACACACCGACAACACACACACACACCGACAACACACACACACACACACCGACAACACACACACACACACTGACAACACACACACACACACACCGACAACACACACACACACACACCGACAACACACACACACAACACACACACACCGACAACACACACACACACACACCGACAACACACACACACACAGACACCGACAACACACACACACCGACACACACACACAACACACACACACCGACAACACACACACACACACACCGACAACACACACACACACACCGACAACACACACACACACACACAAACCGACAACACACACACACACACACCGACAACACACACACACACCGACAACACACACACACACACACACCGACAACACACACACACACCGACAACACACACACACACACACACCGACAAAACACACACACACACATCGACAACACATAAACACACACACACCGACAACACACACACACACACACTGACAACACACACACATACACACCGACAACACACAAACACACACCGACAACACACACACACACACCGACAACACACACACACACACCGACAACACACACACACACACCGACAACACACACACACACACACACACCGACAACACACACACACACCGACAACACACACACACACACACACACACACACCGACAACACACACACACACACACACCAACAACACACACACACACACACCGACAACACACACACACACACACACTGACAACACACACACACACACACCGACAACACACACACACACACACCGACAACACACACACACAACACACACACACCGACAACACACACACACACACAGACACCGACAACACACACACACACACAGACACCGACAACACACACACACCGACACACACACACAACACACACACACCGACAACACACACACACACACACCGACAACACACACACACACCGACAACACACACACACACACACAAACCGACAACACACACACACACACACCGACAACACACACACACACACCGACAACACACACACACACCGACAACACACACACACACACACACCGACAAAACACACACACACACATCGACAACACATAAACACACACACACCGACAACACACACACACACACACACTGACAACACACACACATACACACCGACAACACACAAACACACACCGACAACACACACACACACACCGACAACACACACACACACACCGACAACACACACACACACACACACCGACAACACACACACACACCGACAACACACACACACACCGACAACACACACACACACACACACACACACACACCGACAACACACACACACACACACCGACAACACACACACACACACACACCAACAACACACACACACACACCGACAACACACACACACACACACACTGACAACACACACACACACACACCGACAACACACACACACACACACCGACAACACACACACACACACACACCGACAACACACACACACCGACACACACACACAACACACACACACACACCGACAACACACACACACACACACCGACAACACACACACAAACACCGACAACACACACACACACACCGACAACACACACACACACACACCGACAACACACACACACCGACACACACACACAACACACACACACACACCGACAACACACACACACACACACCGACAACACACACACACACACTGACAACACACACACATACACACCGACAACACACACACACACACCGACAACACACACACACACACCGGCAACACACACACACACACACACACCGACAACACACACACACACACACACCGACAACACACACACACACACATCGACAACACACACACACCGACAACACACACACACACACACTGACAACACACACACACACACACCGACAACACACACACACACACACAACACACACACACACACACCGACAACACACACACACACACACCGACAACACAAAAACACACACCGACAACACACACACACACACAGACCGACAACACACACACACACACACCGACAACACACACACACACCGACAACACACACACAGACACCGACAACACACACACACCGACAACACACACACACACCGACAACACACACACACACCGACAACACACACACACACACACACCGACAACACACACACACACACACCGACAACACACACACACACACCGACAACACACACACACACACACCGACAACACACACACACACAACACACACACACACACCAACAACACACACACACACACCGACAACACACACACACACAACGCACACACACACACACCGACAACACACACACACACACATCGACAACACACACACACACACCGACAACACACACACAGACACCGACAACACACACACACACACACACCGACAACACACACACACACCGACAACACACACACACACACACACCGACAACACACACACACACACCGACAACACACACACACACACACCGACAACACACACACACACACACCGACAACACACACACACACAACACACACACACACACACCAACAACACACACACACCGACAACACACACACACACAACACACACACACACACACCGACAACACACACACACACACATCGACAACACACACACACACACCGACAACACACACACACACAACACACACACACACACCGACAACACACACAAACACCGACAACACACACACACACACACCGACAACACACACACACCGACAACACACACACACACACACACACACCGACAACACACACACACACACTGACAACACATAAACACACATACACCGACAACACACACACACACACACTGACAACACACACACATACACACCGACAACACACACACACACACCGACAACACACACACAGACACCGACAACACACACACACACACACACCGACAACACACACACACACCGACAACACACACACACACACACACCGACAACACACACACACACACCGACAACACACACACACACACACCGACAACACACACACACACACACCGACAACACACACACACACAACACACACACACACACACCAACAACACACACACACCGACAACACACACACACACAACACACACACACACACACCGACAACACACACACACACACATCGACAACACACACACACACACCGACAACACACACACACACAACACACACACACACACCGACAACACACACAAACACCGACAACACACACACACACACACCGACAACACACACACACCGACAACACACACACACACACACACACACCGACAACACACACACACACACTGACAACACATAAACACACATACACCGACAACACACACACACACACACTGACAACACACACACATACACACCGACAACACACACACACACACCGACAACACACACACACACACCGACAACACCTACACACACACACCGACAACACACACACACACACACACACACACACACACACCGACAACACACACACACAAACACCGACAACACACACACACACACCGACAACACACACACACACACCGACAACACACACACACACACACACACACACACACACACACACACACCGACAACACACACACACACACACCGACAACACACACACACACACACACACACACACACACCGACAACACACACACACACACACCGACAACACACACACACAAACACCGACAACACACACACACACACACACACACACACCGACAACACACACACACACACACCGACAACACACACACACACACAATGACAACACACACACACACACACACTGACAACACACACACACACACACACACCGACAACACACACACACACACACTGACAACACACACACACACACACACACACACCGACAACACACACACACACACCGACAACACACACACACACACACACACCGACAACACACACACACCGACACACACACACAACACACACACACCGACAACACACACACACACACACACCGACAACACACACACACACACCGACAACACACACACACACACACAAACCGACAACACACACACACACACACACCGACAACACACACACACACACACACCGACAACACACACACACCGACAACACACACACACACACACACCGACAACACACACACACACACATCGACAACACATAAACACACACCGACAACACACACACACACACACTGACAACACACACACATACACACCGACAACACACAAACACACACCGACAACACACACACACACACCGACAACACACACACACACACCGACAACACACACACACACACACACACACCGACAACACACACACACACCGACAACACACACACACACCGACAACACACACACACACACACACACACACACACACACACACACCGACAACACACACACACACCGACAACACACACACACACCGACAACACACACACACACACACACACACACACACCGACAACACACACACACACACACCGACAACACACACACACACACCGACAACACACACACACACACCGACAACACCTACACACACACACCGACAACACACACACACACACACACACACACACACACACACCGACAACACACACACACAAACACCGACAACACACACACACACACCGACAACACACACACACACACCGACAACACACACACACACACACACACACACACACACACACACACACACACCGACAACACACACACACACACACCGACAACACACACACACACACACACACACACACACACACCGACAACACACACACACACACACCGACAACACACACACACAAACACCGACAACACACACACACACACACACACACACACCGACAACACACACACACACACACACCGACAACACACACACACACACAATGACAACACACACACACACACACACTGACAACACACACACACACACACCGACAACACACACACACACACACTGACAACACACACACACACACACACACACACCGACAACACACACACACACACCGACAACACACACACACACACACACACCGACAACACACACACACCGACACACACACACAACACACACACACCGACAACACACACACACACACACACCGACAACACACACACACACACCGACAACACACACACACACACACACACAAACCGACAACACACACACACACACACACCGACAACACACACACACACACACACCGACAACACACACACACCGACAACACACACACACACACACACCGACAACACACACACACACACATCGACAACACATAAACACACACACACCGACAACACACACACACACACACTGACAACACACACACATACACACCGACAACACACAAACACACACCGACAACACACACACACACACCGACAACACACACACACACACCGACAACACACACACACACACACACACACCGACAACACACACACACACCGACAACACACACACACACCGACAACACACACACACACACACACACACACACCGACAACACACACACACACACACCGACAACACACACACACACACACACCAACAACACACACACACACACACCGACAACACACACACACACACACACTGACAACACACACACACACCGACAACACACACACACACACACCGACAACACACACACACACACACACACCGACAACACACACACACCGACACACACACACAACACACACACACCGACAACACACACACACACACACCGACAACACACACACAAACACTGACAACACACACACATACACACCGACAACACACACACACACACCGACAACACACACACACCGGCAACACACACACAGACACACACACCGACAACACACACACACACACACACCGACAACACACACACATACACATCGACAACACACACACACACACCGACAACACACACACACACACACACACTGACAACACACACACACACACACCGACAACACACACACACACACACAACACACACACACACACACCGACAACACACACACACACACACCGACAACACACAAACACACACCGACAACACACACACACACACAGACCGACAACACACACACACACACACCGACAACACACACACACACCGACAACACACACACAGACACCGACAACACACACACACCGACAACACACACACACACCGACAACACACACACACACCGACAACACACACACACACACACACCGACAACACACACACACACACACCGACAACACACACACACACACACCGACAACACACACACACACACCGACAACACACACACACAACGCACACACACACACACCGACAACACACACACACACACACATCGACAACACACACACACACACCGACAACACACACACAGACACCGACAACACACACACACACACACACCGACAACACACACACACACACACCGACAACACACACACACACACCGACAACACACACACACACACACCGACAACACACACACACACACCGACAACACACACACACACACACCGACAACACACACACACACAACACACACACACACACACACCAACAACACACACACACACACCGCCAACACACACACACACAACACACACACACACACACCGACAACACACACACACACACATCGACAACACACACACACACACCGACAACACACACACACACAACACACACACACACACCGACAACACACACACACACACACCGACAACACACACACACACACACCGACAACACACACACACCGACAACACACACACACACACACACACACACCGACAACACACACACACACACTGACAACACATAAACACACACACACCGACAACACACACACACATACACTGACAACACACACACATACACACCGACAACACACACACACACACCGACAACACACACACACACACCGACAACACCTACACACACACACCGACAACACACACACACACACACACACACACACACACACCGACAACACACACACACAAACACCGACAACACACACACACACACCGACAACACACACACACACACCGACAACACACACACACCCACACACACACACACACACACACACACCGACAACACACACACACACACACCGACAACACACACACACACACACACACACACACACACACACACCGACAACACACACACACACACACCGACAACACACACACACAAACACCGACAACACACACACACACACACACCGACAACACACACACACACACACACTAACAACACACACACACACACAACGACAACACACACACACACACACACTGACAACACACACACACACACACACACACACACCGACAACACACACACACACAAACACACCGACAACACACACACACACCGACAACACACACATACACACACACCGACAACACACACACACACACATCGACAACACATAAACACACACACACCGACAACACACACACACACACACTGACAACACACACACATACACACCGACAACACACAAACACACACCGACAACACACACACACACACCGACAACACACACACACACACCGACAACACACACACACACACACACACCGACAACACACACACACACCGACAACACACACACACACCGACAACACACACACACACACACCGACAACACACACACACACACACACCGACAACACACACACACACACACCGACAACACACACACACACACACTGACAACACACACACACACACACCGACAACACACACACACACACACCGACAACACACACACACACACACACACACCGACAACACACACACAACGACACACACACACAACACACACACACAGACCGACAACACACACACACACACACCGACAACACACACACAAACACCGACAACACACACACACACACACCGACAACACACACACACACACACACACCGACAACACACACACACCGACACACACACACAACACACACACACACACCGACAACACACACACACACACACCGACAACACACACACACACACTGACAACACACACACATACACACCGACAACACACACACACACACCGACAACACACACACACACACCGGCAACACACACACACACAAACACACCGACAACACACACACACACAGACACCGACAACACACACACACACACATCGACAACACACACACACCGACAACACACACACACACACACTGACAACACACACACACACACACCGACAACACACACACACACACACACAACACACACACACACACACCGACAACACACACACACACACACCGACAACACACAAACACACACCGACAACACACACACACACACAGACCGACAACACACACACACACACACCGACAACACACACACACACCGACAACACACACACAGACACCGACAACACACACACACACACACCGACAACACACACACACACCGACAACACACACACACACACACACCGACAACACACACACACACACACACCGACAACACACACACACACACACCGACAACACACACACACACACACCGACAACACACACACACACACACCGACAACACACACACACACAACACACACACACACACACCAACAACACACACACACACACCGACAACACACACACACACAACACACACACACACACACCGACAACACACACACACACACATCGACAACACACACACACACACCGACAACACACACACACACAACACACACACACACACACCGACAACACACACACACACACACCGACAACACACACACACCGACAACACACACACACACACACACACCGACAACACACACACACACACTGACAACACATAAACACACACACACCGACAACACACACACACATACACTGACAACACACACACACACACACCGACAACACACACACACACCGACAACACACACACACACACACACACACACACACCGACAACACACACACACACACACCGACAACACACACACACACACACACCAACAACACACACACACACACACCGACAACACACACACACACACACACTGACAACACACACACACACCGACAACACACACACACACACACCGACAACACACACACACACACACACACCGACAACACACACACACCGACACACACACACAACACACACACACCGACAACACACACACACACACACCGACAACACACACACAAACACCGACAACACACACACACACACACCGACAACACACACACACACACACCGACAACA
This sequence comes from Salmo salar, assembly GCF_965601325.2. NCBI lineage: Eukaryota > Metazoa > Chordata > Actinopteri > Salmoniformes > Salmonidae > Salmo > Salmo salar. The sequence goes on from NW_027675471.1 coordinate 111,359, forward strand.
CACACACACCGACACACACACACAACACACACACACACACCGACAACACACACACACACACACCGACAACACACACACACACACTGACAACACACACACATACACACCGACAACACACACACACACACCGACAACACACACACACACACCGGCAACACACACACACACACACACACCGACAACACACACACACACACACACCGACAACACACACACACACACATCGACAACACACACACACCGACAACACACACACACACACACTGACAACACACACACACACACACCGACAACACACACACACACACACAACACACACACACACACACCGACAACACACACACACACACACCGACAACACACAAACACACACCGACAACACACACACACACACAGACCGACAACACACACACACACACACCGACAACACACACACACACCGACAACACACACACAGACACCGACAACACACACACACCGACAACACACACACACACCGACAACACACACACACACACCGACAACACACACACACACACCGGCAACACACACACACACACACACACCGACAACACACACACACACACACACCGACAACACACACACACACACATCGACAACACACACACACCGACAACACACACACACACACACTGACAACACACACACACACACACCGACAACACACACACACACACACAACACACACACACACACACCGACAACACACACACACACACACCGACAACACACAAACACACACCGACAACACACACACACACACAGACCGACAACACACACACACACCGACAACACACACACACACCGACAACACACACACAGACACCGACAACACACACACACCGACAACACACACACACACCGACAACACACACACACACCGACAACACACACACACACACACACCGACAACACACACACACACACACCGACAACACACACACACACACACCGACAACACACACACACACACACCGACAACACACACACACACAACACACACACACACACACCAACAACACACACACACACACCGACAACACACACACACACAACGCACACACACACACACCGACAACACACACACACACACATCGACAACACACACACACACACCGACAACACACACACAGACACCGACAACACACACACACACACACCGACAACACACACACACACACACCAACAACACACACACACACACCGACAACACACACACACACAACGCACACACACACACACCGACAACACACACACACACACATCGACAACACACACACACACCGACAACACACACACAGACACCGACAACACACACACACACACACCGACAACACACACACACACACACCGACAACACACACACACACACACACCGACAACACACACACACACACACCGACAACACACACACACACACACCGACAACACACACACACACACACCGACAACACACACACACACAACACACACACACACACACACCAACAACACACACACACACACCGACAACACACACACACACAACACACACACACACACACCGACAACACACACACACACACATCGACAACACACACACACACACCGACAACACACACACACACAACACACACACACACACCGACAACACACACACACACACACCGACAACACACACACACACACACACCGACAACACACACACACCGACAACACACACACACACACACACACCGACAACACACACACACACACTGACAACACATAAACACACACACACCGACATCACACACACACATACACTGACAACACACACACATACACACCGACAACACACACACACACACCGACAACACACACACACACACCGACAACACCTACACACACACACCGACAACACACACACACACACACACACACACACACCGACAACACACACACACAAACACCGACAACACACACACACACACCGACAACACACACACACACACCGACAACACACACACACACACACACACACACACACACACACACACACCGACAACACACACACACACACACCGACAACACACACACACACACACACACACACACACACACCGACAACACACACACACACACACCGACAACACACACACACAAACACCGACAACACACACACACACACACACACACACCGACAACACACACACACACACACACTAACAACACACACACACACACAACGACAACACACACACACACACACACTGACAACACACACACACACACACACACACACACACACCGACAACACACACACACAAACACACCGACAACACACACACACACCGACAACACACACATACACACACACCGACAACACACACACACACACATCGACAACACATTAACACACACACACCGACAACACACACACACACACACTGACAACACACACACATACACACCGACAACACACAAACACACACCGACAACACACACACACACACCGACAACACACACACACACACCGACAACACACACACACACACACACACCGACAACACACACACACACCGACAACACACACACACACCGACAACACACACACACACACACACACACACACACACACCGACAACACACACACACACACACACCGACAACACACACACACACACACACCGACAACACACACACACACACACCGACAACACACACACACACACACACTGACAACACACACACACACACACACCGACAACACACACACACACACACCGACAACACACACACACACACACACCGACAACACACACACACCGACACACACACACAACACACACACACAGACCGACAACACACACACACACACACCGACAACACACACACAAACACCGACAACACACACACACACACACCGACAACACACACACACACACACACACACCGACAACACGCACACACCGACACACACACACAACACACACACACACACCGACAACACACACACACACACACCGACAACACACACACACACACTGACAACACACACACATACACACCGACAACACACACACACACACCGACAACACACACACACACACCGGCAACACACACACACACAAACACTCCGACAACACACACACACACAGACACCGACAACACACACACACACACATCGACAACACACACACACACACCGACAACACACACACACACACACTGACAACACACACACACACCGACAACACACACACACACACACACACAACACACACACACACACACCGACAACACACACACACACACACCGACAACACACAAACACACACCGACAACACACACACACACACAGACCGACAACACACACACACACACACCGACAACACACACACACACCGACAACACACACACAGACACCGACAACACACACACACACACACCGACAACACACACACACACCGACAACACACACACACACACACACCGACAACACACACACACACACACACCGACAACACACACACACACACACCGACAACACACACACACCGACAACACACACACACACACACCGACAACACACACACACACAACACACACACACACACACACCAACAACACACACACACACACCGACAACACACACACACACAACACACACACACACACACCGACAACACACACACACACACATCGACAACACACACACACACACCGACAACACACACACACACAACACACACACACACACCGACAACACACACACACACACACCGACAACACACACACACACACCGACAACACACACACACCGACAACACACACACACACACACAACGACAACACACACACACACACTGACAACACATAAACACACACACACCGACAACACACACACACATACACTGACAACACACACACATACACACCGACAACACACACACACACACCGACAACACACACACACACACCGACAACACCTACACACACACACCGACAACACACACACACACACACACACACACACACACCGACAACACACACACACAAACACCGACAACACACACACACACACCGACAACACACACAAACACACCGACAACACACACACACACACACACACACACACACACACACACACACCACACACACACCGACAAAACACACACACACACACCGACAACACACACACACACACACACACACACACACCGACAACACACACACACACACACCGACAACACACACACACAAACACCGACAACACACACACACACACACACACACACCGACAACACACACACACACACACACTAACAACACACACACACACACAACGACAACACACACACACACACACTGACAACACACACACACACACACACACACACACACCGACAACACACACACACAAACACACCGACAACACACACACACACCGACAACACACACATACACACACACCGACAACACACACACACACACATCGACAACACATAAACACACACACACCGACAACACACACACACACACACTGACAACACACACACATACACACCGACAACACACAAACACACACCGACAACACACACACACACACCGACAACACACACACACACACCGACAACACACACACACACACACACACCGACAACACACACACACACACACCGACAACACACACACACCGACAACACACACACACACACACACACCGACAACACACACACACACACTGACAACACATAAACACACACACACCGACAACACACACACACATACACTGACAACACACACACATACACACCGACAACACACACACACACACCGACAACACACACACACACACCGACAACACCTACACACACACACCGACAACACACACACACACACACACACACACACACACACACACACCGACAACACACACACACAAACACCGACAACACACACACACACACACCGACAACACACACAAACACACCGACAACACACACACACACACACACACACACCACACACACACACACACACACACCGACAACACACACACACACACACCGACAACACACACACACACACACACACACACACCGACACACCACACACACACACACACCGACAACACACACACACCGACACACACACACAACACACACACACACACCGACAACACACACACACACACACCGACAACACACACACACACACTGACAACACACACACATACACACCGACAACACACACACACACACCGACAACACACACACACACACCGGCAACACACACACACACAAACACACCGACAACACACACACACACAGACACCGACAACACACACACACACACATCGACAACACACACACACCGACAACACACACACACACACACTGACAACACACACACACACACACCGACAACACACACACACACACACACAACACACACACACACACACCGACAACACACACACACACACACCGACAACACACAAACACACACCGACAACACACACACACACACAGACCGACAACACACACACACACACACCGACAACACACACACACACCGACAACACACACACAGACACCGACAACACACACACACACACACCGACAACACACACACACACCGACAACACACACACACACACACACCGACAACACACACACACACACACACCGACAACACACACACACACACACCGACAACACACACACACACACACCGACAACACACACACACACACACCGACAACACACACACACACAACACACACACACACACACCAACAACACACACACACACACCGACAACACACACACACACAACACACACACACACACACCGACAACACACACACACACACATCGACAACACACACACACACACCGACAACACACACACACACACACACACACACACACACCGACAACACACACACACACACACCGACAACACACACACACACCACAACACACACACACACACACCGACAACACACACACACACACTCGACAACACATAAACACACACACACCGACAACACACACACACATACACTGACAACACACACACACACACACCGACAACACACACACACACCGACAACACACACACACACACACACACACACACACACCGACAACAC